>NC_091173.1:29931568-30004852 GCF_040958095.1 Procambarus clarkii | reverse complement strand
TGTTCACGAACCGCCCTATGAGATAGTTTACCAATGGTGAGCAAGAAAGAATGTACTGGAACGAGTATATAATGACCCATCATCTAGCGTGGGGCTTGGAGGGGTACAGAGGTTGTATAAGGCCGCCAAATTAATTAACTCTAGTATAACTCTAGCCGATATAAAGGACTATCTGAAAAGCTCTGACTCCTATACGTTGCATTATTTACAACCACATAAATTCCCTCGGCGTCGGGTATTAAGCCCTAAACCACGACTATTTCAAGCTATAGACTTGGCCGAGATGAGTTTATTGGACAAACATAATGACGTAGTGAAATATTTACTCGTATGTGTAGATATTTTCTCCAGGTACGCCCAAGTAGTACCCTTACGCGCCAAGGACGGGAAAAGTACCAGTAAAGCTCTGGCTTTAATTCTAGATTCACCTCATTCTCAGGGAGTGCGCAAAAATAATTCTGATCGAGCTGGCGAATTTTATAACGCCACTATGAAAAAAATGCTGGCAGCAAGGAAAGTACAGTTATATAGTGTATTTTCTCAGGACACTAAAGCTTCAATCGCTGAGCGGTTCATACGTACTTTAAAAGGTAAACTTTACAAGTTTATGACGGCGCGCAACACTTTAAAATACATGCAGGCTCTACCAGATATTGTGAAAACATATAATTTAACCCCACACAGAGGATTGAGGGGGAAGACACCTGAGGAGGTGCACGCTCTATCCTCGCCCAGCGAACACGCCAAACAATTTGATTTAATGTATAAAAGCCCGAGCAAATCAAAGAGAGCTGTCATTCCACGATTGAGTGTTGGTGATACAGTACGCATCACTATCTGATCGCATTTCCAAGTTTAAGAAAGGGTTTAAGCAGCAGAACACCCGAGAGATCTTTACAGTTACACGTATTGATCGGAGACAACACATCCCTTTATACTTTCTAAAAGATCTGAATGGGGAAGAAATTGTTGGTGGCTTCTATAAACAAGAATTAACACCAACACATTTGCCTCAAACCTTTAATATTGAGAAGGTATTGGGACAACGCAGAGTCTCTGGCAAACTCCAGTATAAAGTTCGGTACGCAGGTTATGATCGATCATTCGATCAATGGATTAATGCTACTGAGATATTACATTTATAATGAAGAAGCCCTTAGTTTATAAATACAAGGAATTGATCCAACTATTATCAAAACTTCTGTATTCCTCGAGAAAACAGTTGATTGAAAAATTGAAGAAACCACATATAAATTGTTTATCAGAAATTTTTAATAACTTTAAAAAAAAAATTGCCTGTGCCCAACATGGTCATTAAAAAGTTGAAAAAATATAAATTGCTTATTCGGTCACTAGCCTGTAAGAAACCTTCTGTGTCAACTAAGAAACAGATATTAACCAGCAAACGAGGCGGCAGTATTTTATCCATTATTTTGCCGATTGCGGCTAGTTTAATTACACGGTTGTTCAGTAAGTAAAGTAAAAATGAAAGCCTTTTATCTCGTACCGCGTAAAATAGTAGACAACCGGAAAGCTGTACACAGCACTGCTTACCCCACTGTGAAAGCTGCTGCTCAACATCTTGCTGTCAAACCACCTCCTCCTCCTCCTCAGCTGCATACCAACCCTTCCATAAAACATTTAATAAATTTGAAGTTGAAAGTGCGAGATCATGAATATGCAAGATCCTTCCTAAACCATTATGATGCTAGTGAAATCGTTCGATCGGATCTGAATAGAAATGTATTGGCTCCAGTATCTGGCATACATATAATTAACGACATTATACATAAAATGACTGTGCTTAAATCTGTTTTTTTACCGGATAAACTCCCCATTGCTCAACTGTTTTTCACACTAACTTCTACACCACGAGATTTATTCCGTAATACTACGGCAAGCAGTCAAGTGTATGAGCCTCCATCTGTTAAGAGGAAGGCAACTGCGAAGATTGATCCTCACAGTAAAAGGAATGCTTCCTGGATCGTATATTAACAGGTGAGTGTATATAAATGTGTATGTAATGTGTAACTAGCTTTACTCGGCAAAAAGCAGTCTAAGGAGACAGAGCGATGGACACTCACGTGATATACGCCACCAGCGTATCAGATACGCATTTATTCCCCAATAACATCCCCGCATCTTTCCAAAATCGATTGTTTAACCAGCTAGAATTAGATCCCAGGAGGAGTTATGAAATGTGTGTACAAAAATTACTCCTCCCAACTTCCCATTACGTTATTAAGCGTGATAATCCCGAGGCATATATACGTGTAGGCGTTACGTATGAGAAAGTGGGCGAGGGGAGATATCTGCATTCAAAGCATTTATTATCATTTGATGTTTTAGCCGGAACTATAAAAGAAATTAATACCACGATTAATACAGAAATAGAGGCCATATTTTCAAGTAATGCTAAACTGGGTTTTTTAGGAAAGTCATTAAAACAATTTTCAGCTAAATACGGAACACATTTTATTAAATATGATTCTTCCTCCAATCGAAACAAGTTCACTACTGTGATTAGTGATGAGAATATTAGCTCTGCAACGGGGCATAAAAACATCAGTAGAGTTACATTGTCATTTGGGACCGCTTTTGGGAAAGTGTTGGGCGTAGTTCCAGAAATAGAATATGACATATTCGCAAAACGTCAGTATGCCTCGAGTGTAGTTAACACATGTCTATTCCCGCCAATGCCTAGAGGAGGAGTTGATATTCTGTGTTTTTATTGTGATAAAATCTCTTCTACTAGATATGGAAACCAGTCTGTAAATATTTTGGATGTAATCTCCCTAAATGGAAGTGATAACAGCAACAATAAAAAACTATATGTGCATCTTAACACTAACATGATAGACAGCGTCAGCATCACTATTAGGGATCAGGATGGTAACCCAATACATTTTGATGAACGTGGGTGCACCATAGCAGTCTTGCATGTACGTCCCGTTGCAGGAGATATATAACACCAACGCCTTCCCCCTACTCCTCATTCGTCTGAAACAAGCAGAGAAATGCGTGTCCACTTTATTCCCCCTCTGTTGAGGAATTATACATTCTGTTAACCCCTCCTAGAGGTGGAGGGACCGATGATATAAGGATTTTCAACAGTAGTAGACGTTATACGCGTGGAGGAGGAATATTTTCCTTTTTAAGCGGAATAGCGCGTGGAGCAGCGCCCTTTATCATGAGGACTCTGGCCCCGGCTGCGCTTAGCTTGGGGCAGAACGTACTAGACGATATTAATAATGACAAACAAACTTTCAAACAATCTCTTAAGAACGCGGAGTTGAAGCATTGAAAGGAGTGGGGAAGCAAATGATAGGCGGAAGAGTGCAGAAAAAGAATAAACAAACAAACAAATTAGTAAACATCAAACTTTTTTTTATTGCCTGTCCCTACCTCCTCATCACAATCGACTTGAGAATGGTCCAGGACGGACCGAAACGTCGTCGTCCCTTCAACTTCTAGTGTGTGGTCTGGTCAACATACTTCAGCCACGTTATTGTGACTCATTGCCTGCATATGGATACCACACGTACGCGTCTTAATCTGTTTAATTTCTTTGATGCTCTACCTTCCTTCAAACGGCCTTTTCGCGCCTTTGAATCTTCCCTTCTTGCCGCCAAGCGTCGAAAGAACCAGCTCAGGTTTCTTAAAGACTGTCTTGCTGAGCAAGTTCTCCCTCTTTCTTTATCTCACTTTCTCCAGTTCAACACTTCGGGATCTCCTTTCCCTGAACATGCCCGCCTTCTTCTTCAAGAACTTATTCATGCCACCTCCTTGCAAGTTGACGAGGCTTTTCTTGCTGTTCGTCAACAGCAACGCTTTCTGTCCTCTTCTCTTCCCAGTGATCTATGCAATATCATTTTTCCAATTGCATTTGACACTGCTCACGTCTCCTCTTCCCAGCACTCCTCCACACTACACAACAAACTTCAACGCCTGATCTCCAACAGTCCTTGGGCCAAATACTCTCTCTCTGACTGTGTTACCAACCTTTCGTCCCACTCTCTTTCTAAGCACCAGCAAGAACTTCTTGGTCTTGGTCTGTCTTTTGCTACTTCCCCTGGCCCACGCTGTGGCATTGATCTCATTAGTTCCTTTGACAGGTTTGTCAATTCTAACTCTAGTACTCTTTCGGACCTGTCTGCCTTTAGAGGGGCCCTTATCCTCGTTCTTGACAGCTTGTTTTCTAAAAATAACCACCTTCCTCGTCGCTTCCAGCTTGCCTTTGCCTCCCTGAAATCTAACAACTCTATTCTTATCCTTCCTTCCGACAAAAGCAATTCGGTGGTTATCCTTGACCGTGAGGACTACCTCCGAAAAGCAGATGTCTTGCTCTCTGACTCTCGCACTTATGCTCCTCTGACTTCTAACCCTCTGGATCGCCTGAAAACTTCCTTTAACCGCAAACTAAGACAGCTCTCTAGTCTTTGCCCTCCTGACTTTGATCTCATTAAACGTTTCCGTGTCATCTGCCCTTCTCTTCCTTATTTCTATGGTCTTCCTAAGACTCATAAACCTGGTGTTCCTCTTCGTCCTATCATTTCTTCACGGGGCTCTGTCAGCTATCCTCTTGCCTCCTGGCTCGCTAAAACCCTGACACCTTACCTTGGCACTTTTTCCCCTGCCCACCTTCGTCACTCTCAGGACTTCATAGAAAGACTGCGCCTGCAACTCTCTTGTAAGATGCTTAGTCTTGATGTCGACTCTCTGTTCACTAATGTTCCGCTCGATGACGTTCTCTCTTTCCTCAGACAGAAGGCGTCAGAGGGCCTCCTTCCTCTCCCACTTCCCACTGACGTTTTCCTCGATCTCATTAGACTGTGTTGAATCTAACTCTTTCTCTTTCAACGGTAAATATTACACTCAAACTTTCGGTGTCGCTATGGGTTCCCCTCTCTCCCCTGTTCTTGCTAATTTCTACATGGAATACTTCGAAACTGTTCTTCTTCCTTCTATTGATACTCGTCCCTCTCTCTGGCTTCGATATGTTGATGACATTTTTGCTTTATGGCTTCATGACCTTAATCTTTTCCAGCCTTTCCTCGCCTCTCTTAACAATCTGGCTCCTTCTATCCATTTCAAAGTTGAGTGGGAATCTAATTCCCTCCTTCCTTTTCTTGATGTTCATGTTCACAGCTCTGTGTCTGGGTTCTCTTTCTCTGTCTACCGTAAACCCATGCATAGTGGCATGTACATTCACTTCTTTTCCTACCATCCTCCTTCTGTTAAGAAAAGTGTCCTCGTCTCTCTCTTCCTCCGCGCTCTACGCATCAGCGACCCTCAGTTTCTTGATTCTGAAATTGCCTTTATCTACAAATCATTCTCTCGCCTTGGTTATCCTTTGCATTTCATAAACTGTGCCCACTCTCAAGCTAAACGAAATTTCTTTCATCCTGAACCTGCTTCCAACACTAGTAGCACTGTACTATGTCTTCCCTTCATATCTGAACTCAAAACTTTTACCAATACCTTTCGTCCTCTTGACATTAAACTCGCCTTTCGACAAACTAACACACTTCGTAGCAATCTAGTTCACACTGCTCCTCCTGCTTCTAATGCTGCTGGTGTCTACTCTATTTCCTGTTCATCTTGTCCTCTCCAATACTTTGGCGAAACTGGCCGTACACTGAATGACAGACTTAAAGAACACAAGAGAAGTGTTAAGTCTGCAGACACTAACAATGCTCTCTTCTGCCATGTGAGGGATTCTAATCATCCCATTGATTGGTCTTCCTCCAAAATAATCTTTCCTGCCTCTACTCTACACAGACGCCGTCTTGTAGAATCGGCTCTTATAAACAATGTACCCAACATGAACTTGAGTCCTGGCTTTGTTGCTGTGGACTCTTCCCTTTCACAGTATATACTCAAATGCTCTAATCTTTCTAACAAACGTGACTTAACATAAGCTTTCCCCCTTCCATTTCTTTCTTTCTCTTTCCTTTTCTTTCTCTCTTCTCCCCTTTTTCTGTTCATTGTCTTCTCCTACGCTCTCTTGCTATCCTCTTCTTTTTCTTATTACTATCTCCTTCGGTGGTTATAATAGGAGCTGCCTCGTATGGGCCAATAGGCCTGCTGCAGTTCTCATTACTACTATCCCCTACACCTGACTTTCCTCCTCAGCTCTCTCTTGCCTATTTATTGCCTGTCCCTACCTCCTCATCACAATCGACTTGAGAATGGTCCAGGACGGACCGAAACGTCGTCGTCCCTTCAATTTCTAGTGTGTGGTCTGGTCAACATACTTCAGCCACGTTATTGTGACTCATCGCCTGCATATCAAACGTTTTACTAAAGCGGAATATAATGATGTGCTGTCATAAATTCTTCTCACTCGGCTGGTGTTGTCTAAAGCGTGAACATGGCCGGATATAACGCTCTGGGCCTCCAGGTGCCATTAGAACACTATACCGCTGCTGTTAGTGAAGCCTTTCCTAAAGTATTTTCCCCTTGATTGGTAGAATCAACAATTGCAAGCAGACAAACGGTGGATGTATTACCTGTGAATTCTGGGGTCAATAATAAGTTTACAGACACCTATCTGGAATTCATCATCAAGGGGGTGAATGGGCAACTGGTGGATTTATCATCTATAGCTTTGGAGTTGTCTATTGATCTAAGCGAAGAAGATGGAACAACACCTTTAGGAGATGCTAAAAACCTTTCGTTAGTGAATGGATTATCGCAAACTCTATTCAAATCCGCTATTGTGTATTTAAACGAAACAGTAGTTGAAACCAGCTCATTATTCTCATTCAGGTCATACGTAAAGTTATTATCTACGATTTCTGGGTGTAAGGCTAACCGCTATGATAAACTGTCACAGTTTTTTAACCGTGTCGATCCTGGTAAAATTGAAGCTGGTTATTTCACTAACGCCTCGGCTGGTGAGAAGCAACGGATGACTGATATGAAAACGAGTGGCGTGAATACTTGTTTTAAACTAATGCTGAATGTCACATCAGTTAGTGAATACGTTTTGGATAATGTGGATATCAGGGTGCGGCTCGAACTTCAATCTGATAAATGGCTTATATTCAGCGATAATGAACACGCTAATTTTAAATACAATATCAAGTCTACACGTCTATGGGTGGATCGGGTATTGCCGTACCCTGAAGGATTAGTAGCCATTAATAAAGCCATGGTGCAGAACAACTCTCCTATTACGTATACTTTTAATAATCTTTATACAAAATGTATATATTGGGCACAGGTCAACGCTCTATAACAATGGACCAGCCGTGGGGGACTGTTATACCAGAACATTTATATATGATCATCCTTGATATGGAGGCAGTGTCTGGTGCATATAATCGCAACCCGCTTTATTTGGAAAACTGCGAGCTTAGTAAAGTATTAATATCCCAGAATAGCACTAACATTGTCAATATTGGGTGCGACTTCCCTCATAACTGCGCCAAGTTGTATTATACAGCATTACAAGCCTTAGGCTTCGATAAAGACAATATATTATCTTATGACACATATGTGAATGGTGGAACTATACTGGCCTTTAATTTACAACCTGAGGATATAGATGACACCATCCCAATTGAAAAAAGTGGTAATCTGCGGATCGGTTTGGAATTTAAACGCGGTGTGGCTAGAAATAAAGTCATTCTAGTTTACGGGTCTACAACAGGTGTGATCAGCATTAACGCGGATCGTCGCGTTATTTGCGATACGCGAGGATAAATATTAATATGAATTGTTTGGAAATAAATGAGGCTATCAGAAGTAATTTAGGTGATAAGGTAAACTATCTAGGATGTTTCCTGGCTGATGACATAAGGAAAGTACTGACAAAAATACATAAAGAAAGACCTGTGGTGTTCATAATCAACACTCTGGAGTCTGGTTCTCTTAATAAAATGGGGCATTGGATAACATTCTATGTAAATAAGGATGAAGGTAGAAGCGAGATAGTTATACTAGACAGCTATGCCAATCCTGCAATAGGATCTTATTCAAGATATTTCGAAGAGTTTATGTCCTACTTGCAAGACTATGCCCTATATATTATGAAGAAAAGGATTCAATCCTTGAATAGTTACTTCTGTGGGATTTACGCCGTTTATTTTGCCTATCATTTTTCCAGACTAGGCTTAGAGGCCGCCCTGCTTCACTTTGATGAAGCATTTAAATATGGTCAATTTCGCAAGAATGATGAAAAAGTGTTGAAATTCAATTATTCTCAGATGAAAATGCCTGTGTGTAAGCAAACATTCTGCTTAAACGGTACTGATGCTGAGTATGAAACGTTGTGTGACGAAGTTGGCTAGGATGGCATGCTCAGCTTCCCATTCTCTTTTGTCGATAAACCACTCTGGATAATTCTTACAACCAGCCTAGTTTGTTACAATAGTGCGGTGAGTAATACTTTATGTTAGGATTGAATGATGAACATAATAATGTCTGTATTTATTTTTACAACATTGACAACAAAAACTTATAACCTTTTTCCCTTTCTAGAGATTAGCTGGCTGACTAGCGTGCTGGGAAGGTTTGATGGAGTGGATGAATGACTCCTAATCTGTCTGTCTGTCTACTACCTAAACCCTTTCTACAGATTGGATGGTTGACTAGCATGCCGGGAAGGTTCGATGGACTGAATGAAAACCTTTCCCCATCTCTCTGCTAGCTAAACCATCAAGAAGAAGTCTTATTATTATTATTATTATTATTATTATTATTATTATTATTATTATTATCGTTGTAAATCGCTTAAGTGTTTAATAAAAGAAATAAATTTATATATAATGTGTTTACTTTTCCCTTGTTTATTGCTCCTAAAAAAAATGCTATTTGGGCAAAGAATGATGTTGTTGCCATGTTGGTCACTTTACAATACAGCTTACACATATTAACAGAAATAATACTAAAGGCTTTGCACAGAACAATGGTTGATGGTATGGGGAGAGGAGGGGATAAGGGGTGGGAGTGATTGATGACAGGTGTGGACCTGCCGGCGGAAGTAAGAACAACGTTCCTCCTTAACGAATCCGCAGTGGTGGGAGAGTCCTGTTGGGGTGAACATCTCCAAGACCACTCTGAAGACATTGAAAAACAATTAAGGCAAATGGACCACATCTGCAAGAGGCTGCTCTCTCATATCCCCCTCATCATTTACGGCCTCCTGTAGGGGGAACTAAAGGACGTCAATGATATCCTCTCAGGTATGGGGGTTCCCCTCCCCCTACACAACATAACCTACATACTCCTCCTCCCTAAATGACTGCATACCAACCACATAGCTCCCATCCCCTTCCCAACATGACTCTCAAGTGACGCCTGGCCGGACGCCACGCATCATAACATCCCGGGAAACCTTTGAGATGATGTACACATGCCCACATACTTATCCTCCCCTCTTACCTACATGACCCACAACATCCCTTACATTTTACCCCTGTGACCCACAACGTCCCCCCAGACGCAACCCGTCCCATTCTATGGACTCCCACACCACTTTTGACTATGACCGAGTTCGATCCCCGAGGTTCTCCTCAGGTTTGGGACGGTCGTAGTCACATATTTCACTACTGTCAGTAATTGCCTGATCAGGCGATGAACAGGGAGCGAAGAAGGGAGGTAGGGAAATTGTGGAGAGGGAATAGGCAAAACAGAGGAGATATAGTGATGAAACGAAAGAGCAGGTACAGAAGAGAAGAGGGGGTGTGGGGCTGGTCTGGCCCCCCCCTCTCTCCCCACACCAGACCCCACACTACACCACACAGTCACTTGGTACCAACACACTAAACTACAATCAGCTTCTCTATGTACAGATGTGAGACAAGTCTGTGATAAGGGAAGCTGTTTTATCTGACGAGGCGGCCCAAGGAACAAGGCTGAGACTGAGGGGAAAGGTCGAGGGGAAGGCTGAGGAAAAGGCTGAAACTGAGGGGGGAAAGGCCGAAGGGAAAATGGGGAACTGGAAATTTTTAATGATCTTCCCCTTCTAAAACAAATTGCGAACATAGGATGGTGATGACGGCGATGGTGGTTGTGATAGTGGTGATGGATATGTTAGTTATGACAACACTGGTGGTTATAATAATGATGGTAGTGGTGACAGTGATGGTAGTGGTGGTTGTGATGGCAGAGATAACTGTGAGTGACGGTGGTGATGACAGTTGTCAATGAGTGTGATGGTGACATGATGGTGATGAAGAAGAAGAGAGAAGTGGGGAGAAGCGAGAAAAAAAGACGAAGAGAAGAGGAGTAAGTGGATGACGGGGGGAATGAATAGAGTGAATAATGAATAGGAAGAAGAGGAAAGCAAATCAGGAAACATGACGACGAAAATAAGAAAGCTAGGAAGAAACAGAGGCAGAAAACGCCAATAACAATGCCAAACAGGAGGAAGAGGGGAACGGGGAATAAAGGGGAAACAAAATGGTAGCCGACATATCAAGTCCCATTAAAAAAAAAAAACTTTCAGAGCGGCTGAATTAGGAGGAACTAATTTTCAATTTTAATAAAATAGGTTTAATGAAATGTTTCCTAATCTCTGGGCTTTCTCTGGGGTTCCTGAGAGGCTAAGAAGGTGTTAACCCACACGAGGCGTAACTTGGGTATCACTACCGCTGTACAGGGGGAAGAAAATGATCAGGTGAAAGCGCCAAGCCAACACGACTATATAGCACTTGGAAGGGGCAGGATTGGGATGGGATGGGGGGAAAGGAATGTTGCCCAAGCACTTCGACGGTCGGGGATTGAACGCCGACTTGCATGAAGCGAGACCGTCTCTCTGCCTTCCATCCTAAGTGGTTGTAGAGTGGGATTACAATACTCTCGGCTCTATGGTCTAGTTACATAAAGACGGCTGCTCTTTCCACAACCCGTCCTTTCAATTAATTTGTGTCTCTTTTGTAACAGAATCAACCAGTCCGTCTCACATGTGACGTATTAGTAAAAATCCAACCACCGTAATATTGACGGGCTGCTCTCTCTCTGACCTTCGACAGCTCCTGTTTTGTCTCCAAAGTCTAACACCACCCATCACCACTAACCACCTTCAACCACACAATCACCACCAACTACAATCACCAACTACCAACAACACCCCAACCATTACCATCAACCACCATCTCAAAGTAGAGCCTAAGTGAGCCCAAGAACGCACATACATACGGAGGGGGAAAGAAATCAAGGACTGTAGTACTAATAGTAGTAGGCATCCATCAGGTGGATGCCTATTACTAGATGCCTCAGGAGACTGAGTTGCGCTCTGGTTGTCGGTCTGGAGTGGCCTCTCAATCTGACCATCAATAACACCATTGCCACTAACTTTGCAACAAGAGGTTAATTACACCTAATTTAATGTAATTGTAATAACACTCATCCAACGCAAGATCATATCTCCCTCCCTTCATATCAATACCATCACATCTTCCTTCCCTCCCTATCTCCTTACCACTACCACAGAATCTTCGCTTCCTCCCTCCATCTCTATACTTACCACATCAACTTCCCCTCCCTCCCACCCTCCTCTCTCTCTCTCTCTCTCTCTCTCTCTCTCTCTCTCTCTCTCTCTCTCTCTCTCTCTCTCTCTCTCTCTCTCTCTCTCTCTCTCTCTCTCTCTCTCTCTCTCTCTTTCTCTCTCTCTCTCTCTCTCTCTCTCTCTCTCTCTCTCTCTCTCTCTCTCTCTCTCTCTCTCTCTCTCTCTCTCTCTCTCTTTCTCTCTCTCTCTCTCTCTCTCTCTCTCTCTCTCTCTCTCTCTCTCTCTCTCTCTCTCTCTCTCTCTCTCTCTCTCTCTCTCTTTCTCTCTCTCTCTCTCTCTCTCTCTCTCTCTTTCTCTCTCTCTCTCTCCCTCTCTCCTCTCTCTCCCTTCATTTCACTATCACCAAGACATCTAACATCCCACTTCACCACACGTGAACCCAAGAACTAAAGCTCAACCCACGCAAGGACAATTAGGTGAGTTCCCGTCGTAACCACCGAGAAAGTGAGAGAACATGAGACACAGAGAACATGAGACACAATTCGTAGCCAACCTGAGTGACGGGACCGGCGGAGTATTAGGCTAAACAACCAGGAGACCAATGACAGAACCGGTTGCCAGCATTAGGCACTAATGCCGTCGTGTCATCGAGTTAAACACGGTTTAAACTGTGAAATAATCGTGTCAGCAGGAACATTAAGAATAATAGCAACCTCGGCCAGAATCTGCAACTCGGCCGCTTGGGCAGCAACAGCAGTACCACTCGGCCGCTGGGGTTGCAACAGCGCTACCAGCAACAATAATACAAATATCTAGTAGAAGCAGTCGGAAAGCGTGAGCAGCAGCCAGTGAAAACCGAAGTATCACTTCCATAACCGGGACCCGAGAAAGGAATTGGTTTCCTCAGTTTGCCAGCATTTTTCAGTCACATCCCTGGCACAAAAGATCTGGACAATATTTGGCCGAGAAACTTGAATGTAACTTTATCATGGATTTGAACAAAGCGACAACCGGGTGAGTGAGTGACGGCAGGTATAGACGGGCCAGTGAGTGACGGCGAGTATAGACGGGTCAGTGAGTGACGCAAGTAGATGGGTCAGTGAGTTGTAACAGTCTAGCTGTTTAAGATCAGATATAGACGATTATATATCTTTTATTTGTCGGTAATAACTTCCTTTTTTTAAGCACGTATATTAATTTAACGTCCTTATAGAGTAAAGAGTCGAGTCCCTTAAGTTGACAAAGGGGGCATAGAGGTAATATAGAATATTGGAACTAGTTTTAAGGTGAGACCCATGACCTCCCTCACCCGTAGCCGGCTCTGCGGTGGCAAATTTCTATTAACCATCTTGTTTATTAAACACAGTAATCACAATTGCGTGATGCATCAAATGCACCTACTGACATAACTTGAGTGCATGGGGAAGTTGTGTAAAACCCTGGTTTGTGCCTCGGAGAGGCTGCAGGATCCAGTAAGTTCAGTAGAACTTCGGTTTCAACTCTTTTTCCATGTCGTAGCTCAGTCGATTAAGGCAGCGTCTGGGATGCTCTCGGACGCAGGTTCGAATCCTCGTCACGGCCCTTGTGGATTTGTTCATTTGTTTATTAATTCATTACATTATAGAAATTTATGTTAATACTCAATATTGTATTTAAATAATTGATCTGGTTCAAATACCTATGTAATCTAACATCAGTTTGGAATAATGATTTAGTCACCAGTTTAGTGACCAGTACAAATTATTCTAGTTTTGTTAATTTGAAAATCAGTTTGGCAACTAGTCAAGTCCAGCTTTCTTGTGGGAGGTCAGAGGGAACTTTAGTCAGTGTGGTACTGTGTGTGTAGGTGATGGTGGTCGATGGGTTATGATGGTGGTGAATAATGGTGACAGCGGTGGATGATAGTGGCGGTACTTACCTTTAAGTGCATATCTTTGAGTGTCACACAAGTATGTCACACAAATTTGGAGGACCTTATCGAGTAGTAAAACGTCTAGGTGAACTTACCTATAAAGTCTGTAACCCCAAACATACCCGTTAGTCAATGATTGTGCATGTGAATCGTTTGAAGGCTTATTGTGGGCCCAGTATTGTGGCTTGTTGTGTTAATGAGGAGGTAAACCCTGAGGAGATAATTGTTGTAGGGGAAGATGGTAATCCTCTTTTATCTAATTCCAGTTCCGCAGAACAATTATTGTGTCATTTGCAGGATGAACAGAGAGCAGAGTTCCAGGACCTTTTGAAGACGTTCTCCAACTTGTTTGGGGAGGTCCCCACTCAGACACCTCTCATTACTCGTGATGTTCAACTGACAGAGGTAACTCCAATTCGGCTACACCCTTATCGAGTGACCCCCGAGAAACGACGTATCATCCAGGAGGAAGTTGATTATTTTCTTCACCATGGTTTCATTCGACCCAGCCAGAGCTCCTGGAGTACACCGTGTTTAGTAGTACCAAAACCAGATGGAAAATGGCGGTTAGTAGTAGACAATACGAAGCTAAACAAGGTAACTGTAGTTGATGTATACCCACTACCTTTGCTAAAAGAATGCATTGACTAAATTGGTCATGCTAAATATGTATCAAAACTAGACTTATCTAAGGGGTATTACCAGATACCACTTACTAACTTTGCTAGGAAGTGACAGCTTATATCACCCCTGATGGAGTATTTGAAATTAATGTGATGCCACTTGGACTGTGAAATGTCCCAGCAACTTTTCAAAAAATGATGAATTCTTTGCTAAAAGATGTGCCAGATTGTAGAACATACTTAGATGATATTGTGATTTTTAGTAATTGTTGGGAAGACCATATTTCTAGTTTGAAACAATTGTTTGCAGTGTTACGACATGCTAATTTAACTGTAAATGTAAAGAAATGTAGCTGGACTAGAGAAACAATAGTTTACTTGGGACATGAGGTCGGACAAGGTAAGATAGTCCCGTTGCAAGACAAGATCCAGGCAATTGTGGATTACCCAATACTAACGAGCAAGAAATCTGTGCAGAGGTTTATTGGGATGTGTGCATATTATAGAAGATATTGTAAGAATTTTTCCCTTGTGGCTGCACCTATAACTAATCTTCTCAGAAAGCCTGTAAAGTTCAAGTGGACACAGGAGTGTCAGAACACTTTTCAAAAGTTGAAAGTAATTCTCTCAACGTCACCTGTATTAGCCAGTCCACAATTTGATAAGCCATTTATAGTGCACATAGACGCTTCGGATCTAGGAGCAGGTGCGGTTCTTTTCCAGGTAGGACAAGATGATTTAGAGCATCAAGTATACTATTTTTCTCGTAAATTTGATAAGGCACAAACTAATTATTCTGTGGTAGAGAAGGAAGCTCTTTGTTTGATTTTGGCGGTTAAGAAGTTTGAAACATACGTGTCAGGTAATCATGTTGTCATATACACAGATCATAATCCCCTGACATTCATTAACTCCATGAAATGTAAGATCCAAAGAATTCTTAGGTGGTCTTTGATTTTACAAGAGTTCAACATAGTAATTAGACATATCCGTGGAAGGCAAAATGTAATTGCTGATGCCTTATCCAGGGGATTCCCATTGCAGTGCCCTAATGTGAATTGTTCTATACATGAGGTTGTCTTTACCTTTTGGTTATATCATATGTTTAATTTAATTGATTGTTTTATATATTGATTTTGTGTTGTTGGAGTACACAATGCTATACATTCATGTAGTAAAAAAATGAAATTAACCTTCAGTTAATTTCATTTTTCTTTAAGGACAGGGAGGGATGTTACGAATCTATATATTTGATTCTAACGATTATCATGATAAATATGTATGTTCATTATTTCTTTCCTCAGTTATTTAAATAAAACATTATATCCAGTTGTGTTCCAGTATATATATATGTTTGATTTAAATGTAGCATGCTGTAGTGTGCCTGTATTTAATGTTTTGTTAATGCTATTGCATGTTCATTCCTGTGGGAGGGGGAGACCGTGGCGTCTCATGGGGGGATGACCATATTTGGGATGTTCCAGTATGCGTGCAGTGTATCAAGCTAGCGTCACTGTTTCATCCCTGTAATTATTCCTGTTTATTGAATGTACTTAATTTCTTGTTTACACCTTAGCATTGTTATATACATATAAGTTTAGTTATAATTATGTTCCTAAGTATTACTCTCTGATAGCCGAGTATCTAGAGGTTTCATGTGGGTTTTAGTTAGTACCTTGTAGATGTCATGCCGTGCATGCTCGAGCAACGCCAGTCGCGTGGGTGGAGCTGGCTGGCGTGGACATGTTGGGAGATAAGTCGGTGGTAATTGTTTATTGTTTAGTAACATAGCTGATTTCCTGGTTAGACCATTATGTGCATACTCATCTATCCATTTAAGTTGTAAAGAAGTGATCGGTGCTTATATAATGATATTGTTGTATTGTTTCCTGGTGCATTAATATTTGTGGCTGCCTGTACTTCCATTTATATATTTGTATGTTCTTTGTTACCCTTACTTTAAGTATATTGCTTTGTTGAATAAGCATTTGAGTTATTTACCCTAGAGACTTTAGTAGGAAAGGTCGTATTATTATATATTATTTAACAACTGTAACAGAGGAACCATACCCAGAGGTCAAGGGTCGTAACAGATGCTCTTACTCGCAAAACAGCGTTGATTTCAGCTGATGGGTGCTCAGAATCTAAAGATTTCCAGATAGTAAAGCCGTGTGCGGCCTGCTAGCTATGGCGCCGGCAGCGTGTCTGTAGTGTACATGGTTATAGCGATGAAGATAGTGTGTTGTGTAGATGGTTATAGTTATGAAGATAGTGTGTAGTGTAGATGATTACAGTGATGAGGACAGTGTGCAGAGTAGATGGTTACAATGATGAATACAGTGTGTAGTGTAGATGGTTACAATGATGAAGACAGTGTGTAGTGTAGAAGGTTACAGTGATGAAGATAATGTGTACTGAACATGGTTACAGTCATGAAGACTGTGTGTAGTGAAGATGGTTACGGTGATAAATATAGTGTGTAGTATATATGGTTACAGTGATGGAGACAGTGTGTAGTGATGATGGTTACAGTAACGAACACAGTGTGTAGTGAAGATGGTTACAGTGATGTAGACAGTGTGTAGTGAAGATGGTTACAGTGATGTAGACAGTGTGTAGTGAAGATGGTTACAGTGATGTAGAGAGTGTGTAGTGAAGATGGTTACAGTGATGTAGACAGTGTGTAGTGAAGATGGTTACAGTGATGTAGACAGTGTGTAGTGAAGATGGTTACAGTGATGTAGACAGTGTGTAGTGAAAATGGTTACAGTGATGTAGACAGTGTGTAGTGAAGATGGTTACAGTGATGTAGACAGTGTGTAGTGAAAATGGTTACAGTGATGTAGACAGTGTGTAGTGAAGATGGTTACAGTGATGTAGACAGTGTGTAGTGAAGATGGTTACAATGATGTAGACAGTGTGTAGTGAAGATGGTTACAATAATTATGGTCAAGTGTATAATCAATGGTTACAGTGATGACTGTTATTGAGGATGGTTACATTGTTGATGGCTGTATATTTTGAAGATAGTTCCAGTAATGCAAGTTATGTACAGTGGTTAACTCTCATGACAGTTAATCAAATACATATTAATTTCCGCTGTTCCGACAATTGTGACAATATTGAGGGTAGTGCAAGAAACTGTTTAGACATTTCTAATGTACAGTTTTGTAGAAAAATGTCACCGTATTCTCCACAATGGCACTCGTCGCTAATGGTCCTGTTGCTGAGGTTCCCTACACCGGGTGAGACATTATCTGTTGGGAGATGTGTACCTGCAGCCGTATTCTCCGCAGTCTCTTTCTTAATGTTAAGGTTAATATTCCCGTCCACTGCTCTACTCTGGGCACTTTCTTCAATATGTATCATCATTTTCAAAATTAATGACCACCCGGTTTACTTTGCATTTCTTTGCCCGGGTTCTCGTCTACGCAAGGTAGTCGAAACCTTGTTTTCTTCGTAACGTCGTTTTGGAGAATGGATGAAAACAACGGAAAGCATTCAACACGGCCCGTTTCTGGCAATCTGGCGAAGAATAAAAGGTGTTTGGGGCTTCCTCCTGCAGTAGCGAAGTATTATCCTCCTCACTCCTGGACTCCTCCAAGTATAGAAGAGACAGTATATTTCATAATTACCACAACAGGATCTACCGTGGGCAGTGCTGCCCAGGGCGGCTGTAGTGTCTGTGTCACATTTCGTGTACACTGCCCTCCACAACTTACTGCTACTCCCTATTAATTACAACTATTAACTGCATAAGATACAAAATCCTGTTTCACCATAACTAAAAAACTACTCCACCCCTAACTATAAATTGCATCAGGGATATGAAGGTTAGTTCATAATGAGCAACTATGTATGGTGGGAAGTGGTTTTCTCTTCTCTGCTCTATTTCTCGTGTACTAACTAAACTTTAGGAGCAAGAGCGAGACAGTTTACCAGGACCAACGATGTGTGAGGAAGGAGTACCCGGCGAGGTGTCTCTCCCTCTTTACCGCCACTCTCGTAAAATGTTTATTCCTGTGCGGTTGGGAAACCAAACTATAGATTTTATCGTGGACACCGGCTCACCTTTCTCCCTAGTGTCGTATCCATTTAGGAAGATCTATGGTTTGGAAGCCGTAATGGACAAGAATTTTTAGTGCAAAGATACGATGGCGTTCTTAGACATAGCAAGTGGCACTTCGAAGACGACAATCTTCTCAAATTTTTTCAAAGGGATCCTTAGAGACAAACCTTATTTCCAGGAAGGCTTCTCACTTGATACTAAGATATATGTCTATAATGCTTAGCAGCGAGTTGCCTTACTGGGCTTGGATTTCTTAACTGAATATAACTGTTCAATAATCTATGACATGAAAAATCCACGACTAATTATCCGGTCACAGATAAAGCAGATGCCAGATGGAGCAGAGAATTATGTCAGACCGTACAACAGAATATACGTCAAGTGCAAAGTCAATGGAGAGAAAATCAAAGCCTTAGTAGACACAGGTTCTTCTGTAACAATGACCACTATGAAGCTTGCCAGAACTCTAGGCCTTGAAACGGAATAAGAACAAATGAAACGTAAGAATAAAAGGATACGGGAAGAAGGTTCCCATCGCATCATAAGGGCGGCAAAAATCTAATTCAAGGGACTGGAATTCACTACAAACATATTCATCGAGAACATCTTCGAAGACATCTTTATAATCGGAGATGATGTCCTCCGACTCATCAATATAACATTCTAACCCCAGAAAACTAAATTCGAAAGAAACAACAACGACATCAACTCCCCGAAAAGATTACTTCAAGAAGTTGCTCCTAACACCGGATGCACCAATATACCTAAGAATTCCAAACAGAACACAAATCCCATCAACATTGATGGTATAAAAAATGATGAAGTTAGGCCTAAAACGTCTCGGAAATAGCGAATTATAAAGGTTTTCAACAGATGTATAACCTTCCCGACTTGGTACCTTCTTTGATAATTACTTACTTCACCAGATGGAAAAGGTCTTTCCGACCCGGTGTGGAGGCTTGATAAATACTTCACTTGAGAGAACCATTCACAGGAACCAGATGATTGAGCGACGCTCTCACTTTTTGCAGGTTGGCGTTCAATTACCGACTGTCCGAGTTCTTGACACCAATCCCATCCTTGAACAGAAAAAGCCGACCAGGAGCTGGAGTAGGGCTACATTGTGACGATTCTTATTATAGATAAAAGGAGTTGTAGTGACGCTACGTGTCCTCTTGTCGGTGGACAACAGGACTTGTAGTGGTGCTGCCTTTATAGGACAGTACGTAAAGGGTTTTGGTATTTTGTGTGTGTGTGTGTGTGTATTTACTATTTACTGTTTGTATGTACAGAATCGAGCTATTAGCTCTTGGAACCTGCCTTTCTAGCTAATTTATTTTTCCACTATTATGACTACTACATATATTTTTTTCTTACACATGCAAACACACATCCTCAGGAAGCAGCCCGAAGCAACTGTCTAACTCCCAGGTACCTATTTACTGCTAGGTGTCCATGGAACCAGGGTGAAAGAAACTCTGCCAACTTGTTTCTGCTTCTGCCGGGGATCGAACCCGGGTCCCTTAAGACTATGACCCAAGAGCGCTGTCCACACAGCCACGAAACCCCTGTTATGTGTGTGGGTGAGTGTGTACTCAGCTATTTGTACTCACCTATTTTTGCTTGCGGGGGTTGAGCTTTTGCTCTTTGGTTCCGCCTCTAAGCTGTCAATCAACTGGTGTACAGATTCCTGAGCCTACTGGGCTCTATCATACCTACATTTAAAACTGTGTATGGAGTCAGCCTCCACCACATCACTGCCTAATGCATTCCACCTGTTAACTACTCGGACACTGAAAAAGTTCTTTCTAACGTCCCTGTGGCTCATTTGGGTACTCAGTTTCCACCTGTGTCCCATTGTTCACGTACCACCAGTGTTGAATAGTTTATCCTTGTCTACCCTGTCAATTCCCCTGAGGATTTTGTAGGCAGTGATCATGTCTCCCCATACTCTTCTGTCTTCCAGTGTCGTAAGGTGCATTTCCCGCAGCCTTTCCTCATAACTCATGCCTCTTAGTTCTGGGACTAATCTAGTGGCATTCCTCTGAACTTTTTCCAGCTTCGTCTTGTGCTTGACAAGGTACGGGCTCCATGCTGGGGCCGCATATTCCAGGATTGGTCTTACATATGTGATATTCAAGATTCTGAATGATTCCTTACACAGGTTCCTGAAAGCTATTCTGATGTTAGCCAGCCTCGCATATGCCGAAGACGTAATTCTTTTTATGTGGGCTTCAGGAGACAGTTTTGGTGTGATATCAACTCCTAGATCTTTCTCTCTGTCCGTTTCATGAAGTACTTCGTCTCTTATTCTGTATCCTGTGTCTGGCCTCCTGTTTCCACCGCCTAGTTTCATTACTTTGCATTTTCTCGTGTTGAACTTTAACAGCCATTTGTTGGATCATGCATTCAGTCTTTCTAGGTAATCCTGTAGCCTCCTACTATCATCCTCTGTTTCAATCCTCATCATAATTTTTGCATCATCAGCAAACATTGAGAGAAACGAGTCTATACCCTCTGGGAGATCATTTACATATATCAGAAACAGTATAGGTCCAAGGACTGAACCCTGCGGGACTCCACTTGTGACGTCTCGCCAATCTGAGACCTCACCCCTCACAGCGACTCGTTGTCGTCTGTTGCTTAGGTATTCCCTTATCCAACGGATTACCTTCCCCTTTCACTCCAACCTGCATCTCCGGCTGTTTCACTATCCTCTTGTGTGGTACTGTATCAAATGCTTTCTGGCAATCCAAAAATATGAAGTCTGCCCACCCCTCTCTTTCTTGCCTGATTTTTTTGAAAGGTCATAGAATTCAATTAACCCTGTGAGGCAGGAGTTGCCATCCCTGAACCAATGTTGATGCTGTGTTACAAAGTTCTTTTACTCCAGGTGTTCCACTAGCTTCCATCACACAATCTTCTCCATCAGCTTGCATAGTATGCAGGTAAGGGACACTGGCCTGTAGTTCAGTGCCTCCTCTCTATCCCCTTTCTTGTATATCGGGACTACATTAGCTGCTTTCCAAATTTCTGGTAGTTCCCCCTTGTTGCCAGTGATTTGTTATACACAATGGAGAATGGCAGGCACAATGCTTCTGCTCCTTCCTTTAGTATCCAAGGGGAGATTCCATCTGGGCCTATAGCCTTTATCACATCCAACTCTAGTAAACACTTCCTTATTTCCCCATTGGTAATCTCAAACTCTTCTAGTGGTTCCTGGTTAACAATTCCCTCTCTTATCTCTGGAATTTCTCCATGCTTTAAGGTGAAGGCCTCCTGGAATTTCTTATTCAGTTCCTCACTCACTTCCTTGTCGTTTGTAGTGAATCCTTCTGCCCCTATCCTTAATTTCATTTCCTGTTCCTTTACTGTTGTTTTTCTCCTGATGTGGCTATGCAGCAATTTAGGTTGAATTTTTGTTTTGCTTGCGATGTCATTTTCGTATTGTCTTTCTGCCTCTCTTCTCATCCTGACATATTCATTCCTGGTACACTGGTATCTTTCTTTGCTCTCAAGTGTCCTGTTATTCCTATAGTTTCTCTAAGCCCTCTTACTTTGTTGCTTAGCTAGTCTACATCTCTGATAAAACCATGGGGTTTATCATTTTCATTCCATTGTTTTCCTTTTGGACTGGGAGCCCTCATGGCTCTCGGGTCCTTTAAACCGGTTCATCCAGTGGTTGTCGAGATCCAGCATTGGCTGTTTCTTATTCACAGTAAATTTAAGTCGGATGAGTTTTGTTGGGTTCCCAGCCATATTGGTGTCTCTTTAAATGAGCGTGCGGATGCTGCTGCCTGGGAAGCTGTCCACTCTTGTCCTGTCTCTTGTAAAGGTATTCCTTATTCCAACTTTTACCCGGTTATCCATTCCTCCATACTTACCCGTTGGCAGGCTTGTTGGTCTTCTGTTACTGGAAACAAACTGCGTACTCTTAAGAGTTGTGTGTCCTCGTGGCCGTCCTCCAGCCACCGTAACCGGCGATGGGAAACGGCTTTGGCGAGGTTGCATATTGGCCATACTCGCTTAACTCATGGTCATTTGGTGGAGCGCTGCCCTGCTCCTTATTGTCCAAATTGCATTGTCCCTCTTATGGTCGTGCATATCCTTGTTGAATGTCCTGACTTCCGGGATGAGCGTCTGTCTTATTTTCCGACCATCGCCCATGGTCGCTTGTCCCTCGATAGTATTCCTTGGTGACTCGGATACTTTTGATATCGTTCGCCTTATGCGTTTCTGTTCTCGTATTGGCATCATTGGTGATATTTAGCGCCCTCTGATTTTCCGGCACATTTGATGGTGCTACATAGCCTTCACGGTTTGGTGCCTTCTTTTGATAATTACTTACTTAATGTTAAGTGTCCGAGAATAATGCTATATTGTCAGACTAATTGAGTTATCAGTAGGTCAGATGGAAGGTGATTGTGGGTACTATGGTTTATTCAGCATTATTAGTGTTACCAAATGTAACTGACTCCTCTGATCACCTTTACGTGTCACCCTTTCCAACTGTTATTAGGATAGTGTACCACTGTGCCGGGCTGGAGCCTGGTGTCAGCTATACCTATGTATTAGCCGTTACTGGTATGATAGCTGATTAATTATTGATTTGTTTCTGAATTGTTAACTGATGTGTCGGTTAACTGATTTGATGGTTGACCGAGTTTGTCACTAAATGGATAGTTGATTTGCTAGTTGACAGTTGAGTGGTCACTGTTGTATGTGACTACTGGTTGAGCTATGTATTGACGCTCTCTTCTTTCTGATGAAAGTATCAGCTTTTGTGTGCATCAGTTATGTATATATGTTAGTTTTACAGTGACCTAATCATATTTCCCAGTAAACTGGCGTTGTTGTAACCAGCCTTTTTTATTAATTTCCCTAGACTCTTGATTGATATTGGCCAGGCTTCGGTTGGCCAGTGATGCGGGGTTCATGAGGTCATGACAGCTGAGGAGGGTAAGTATGGTCATCTCTTGCCAAGGTGTCAAATCCTGTTTGTGATATGTGTGTGTGTGTGTGCGTGCATGCGTGCGTGCGTGTGTGTGTGTGTGTGTGTGTGTGTGTGTGTGTGTGTGTGTGTGTGTGTGTGTGTGTGTGTGTGTGTGTGTGTGTGTGTGTGTGTGTGTGTGTGGGTGGGGGGAAGTGGGAGGGAGGGGTGGGAAAGAATGAAGGAAGGAATGTAGGTAGGAAGGAAGGAGGGTAGGAGGGAGTGAGTGAGGGAGGGAAGTTAGAGATACATATAGGGAGAGAGAGGGAGGGAGATGGTCCAGCGGGGAGGAAGGGATAGAGCAGGGAGGGGGAGGAGGAGGAGGAGGAGCAGGAGGAGGAGGAGGAGGAGGGTGAGAGCTGGTGGATAAGGCACTAGCTGGTCACTAGTCACTCAGGTGTGAAGAGCCGTGAGCCCTTAGGGGTGGGAGGAAACAAAGGGAGAGGAGTAGAGTGGTGTGGGCCTGTTGACCTGTCTGCCTAACACGCCTGAGACACAGGGTTGTAGCCTATCCTCTATACTTTGGATTCTAAATACCTCGGATATGGTTATATTTCAAATTAAATATTTTAAATCTCTTTGTATACCTTATTGATGACCTAGAGAGGGGGAGGGGATACTTACCACCAGCTCACACCAAGCAAGCACAGTACTAGGTGAGTTTGAGGTAGTGTCCATATGCTGGAGTTTTGGTCGACTGTCCTCTGCTGCTGCTCCTCCTCAATGTTGTCCCCATGTGGCCAGATATGCTATTCTTTCTGAACTTCTTACTGACCATTGTTACGGTGCCCTCTCCTATTTCTTTCGTTTGCCGGCTTAAAGAGTCATATCAGCTTTCCCTACTGATTCTCTGAGGTTCAGGGAGTCTAATGATATATGTGGCGACCAGACCGGCTGCCAGTTAAGGGAAGGAAGTTATATTATAAGTTGTAAATAAAGGAAAATTGGCGCCCTGTTATAAAATGAAACAGTATCCCCTACGGCAGATATGACCTTTTGGAAGGGACACAAGTCGATCGCGGATTGGCCGACGTAGATCGCGGGCGACAAATCAGGGCCCGCCATGACGTCACCGAATGCCCCGGGCGGCGCCAACGTCAGAGTGGTTCTGACCGTGGAAGCGACAGGACGCGCCTCGGTCTGCTCTCAAGGATTGGAGGCTCTGCAAGCCTTGTTCAGTGGATTGAGCTGGCCATCGCAGCCCATCACAGTTATTGGAGACCCTGCGCTTCTGGGAAGCAAAAGAGGAACCAAGTTCAGTGAGCAGAGGATTGCCAAACTTGGAAAATAGTCGGCGACGACGCTGGGCGGCGCCGCTGGCTGGACGTTGAGGTCTGGAAGGTGTGGCGGGCAGGCCTAGCTGTGACTGGGGTCACATCCACTGAGAATCTTGGAAGGACGACACCGTGCCTAGGACAAGGAGCAACGCCCTGTGGGAGAGGCGAGTGTGGGGGAAAATAGTGATTAGCTCAGCGCCCATCGATGAACCAGGATTGGGGCAGCTGAATCTCAGGGATTGGAACGGCGACGACGCGAAGGCTTCGCGACACCTGAGGACCTGTGGAACGTCCTGGATCGTCAAGGATCGACCCAAGGAAGCGTGGGAACCTCACACCATCGAGGGACAGGCGTCGTGAGCCAGGAATGTAAGGTAGATCATTTTCCCTCCCATTGCCCCTTGTATGAGTAGGCTAGTTAGGCCACAATATTTACTTGTGTATGTGGCAGCAAGACTTTATTACTTTAATAGTAGAATAGGCTGCAAGGCAGCTTGAGTCCAGGACTGTCAGAGGGGACAGTGTGTATGGATGGCAGGACAGTGAAGAAGAGGTGCCGACGTGGTGAAGAGGCCCTCCTGTGAGAGTGTGAGACTCCTGTCTTCTTGCCCAGTTGAAGGAGTGTTGGATGGTCGTGGAAGAAGAGGCTGACGATCTCCAGACTCATTATCCATATTCCATATTCATGTATTACTTGTGATTGTGTGTGTGTGTTCATGTAATTTGCATCAGTAAATCCACACATTTTATTACTGTGTTTGAGTGTGCCTCCATTTATGATATTTCTCTATGAGCATACATTTCTGGCTACAAACAATATATAATACACCCACTGAACTGCATTGCTGGGGTGCAGATATAATAACCCAGCTGGCGACCTTGCTAAGAGGAAGATAGAGAAGACAGGCGGGAAAGGAGTTCCTGCAACTTTTTTTTGTCTGGCAGGCAAGACTCAGGGAGGTTATGGTTATAGGTAAGCCTGAGTCTTCCTTCACTCCCCCACGGGTCTAGGCCGGAACTGTTAACAGCAGTTTCCCCGTGTTTGACTGAAGGGCTTCCAGGGTGAATCAGTGGCACCCCTTTGTGGTGGAAGCAAAGACCTGCGGAGGTGGGCATTGTTGGTCCTCTCTTGTGTGACCAAGGAGACTCCGGTGAATCCAGGGAGTCGGAGGGGCTGAGTATTTGGGCCTTTGAGCCCCTAGCAGCCGAGTGTTAGCAGAGCCCCGGACCGCCCACCCCCACGTGACAAGAGAACTGGCGACCTCGCCAGGATTCGAACCCCAGTAGCCAAGAACTGGGAACCTCGCCAGGAAGCGTGGATCAAGCTACAGTGTGGACCAAATTTCAAGACAAGTGTTGCCAGGGTACTAATACAGTGTGGCCAGTGAATTCGGTGGTACTGTTACTCAACCAGCTAAGGGACTGAAACGGTGAAATTAGTGCCTACTAACTTGTCTGTGCTGTCGTGTATGCTTGATGATATAGAGATGGAGGAAGACAAAGTAAAGAAATTTATTGACACAAGGGACGAGAGAATTTTGGAAGAGTGTACCAAGGCCCAGCTCCAACAAGTGGCAAACCACTTTGGGATCAGGTTGAGGACGACTAAGGTAGCGGAGCGAAGGATAGAGATCATGGCACAGCTCACAGCTGGAGAGAGAAGCGCAAATGCAGCGAGAGGAACGTGCGGCTAAGCTGCAGCGAGAGGAACGTGCGGCTGAGCTGCAGCGAGAGGAGCGAGAAGCTCGGCTGCAGCGGGAAGAAGGAGAGAGACAACTGCGACTGGAGGAGATAAGGGCAAAGGAAGAAGTCGAATTGCGTCGCGTTGAACGTGGTCTGCCCTCACTACCTGCACGGCGGGATGACCTCAAGGTAAGGGAACGTGACTTACCTACGTTCGAACCACAAGAAGCTGAGGCGTTCTTCGAACACTTTGAACGGATAGCAACTCTGAAGGAGTGGCCGGAAGATGATTGGGCTGCTCTGGTCCAGGGCAGGTTGACTGGTGAGGCCCGGGAAGCCTATAACATGCTGGACCTAGAGGAGTGTACTAGTTATGACGCGATTAAGAATGCGGTTCTCCACTCATTTCGGCTGACTCCGGAGATGTACCGGAAGCGGTTCAGAGAGTGTACAAGAGCGTCGGGAAAGACTTACGCCGAGACCGCCAGGGATATGGAACGGAAATTCCTACGATGGTTGAAGGCGGAGGAAGCGGAGTCGGTGGATGATATCAAACGACTGATAGTGATGGAGAAGTTTATGTCAGTGCTCCATCCTGAGTTGCGAGTAAGGTTGAGAGAAGCAGGTATTAAGGACCTGAAGGCTGCAGCGGACCGAGCCGACATGCTGGAGGAGGCACTACATATCAGGAGGGAGGGGCCGCCCAGACACTCGCCTTACCCCAGGTCGGGAGGGAACCTTAGGAGTTCAGGAGGAGCGAGGACGGGTGGGGACTCTCCCAAGAGTAGTGTGCCCGATGAAGTAACGTGGTTCAAGAGCTCAAGGGACGCGGGGAGGAAGCCCCAAGCTGTGAGCAGTGGACCTAACTCGGGAGCAAGTGCTGCAGTCCCGGACACGACGACAGGGAGTCCAAGGAGGACCCAGGGGACGTCTGCAAGTGGTACCGCCAGAGTGACTAGCGAGTGGCCGCCCAGGGGAGGTGGCCGATGCTACAACTGTGGTGTGAGAGGACATTATGCCCGCGAGTGTGAGGAGCACCAAAGGAATGTAGGATTAATGTTGGAAGAGGAGAGAGTGTTTGTTCACACCCCATATTATAGTGGACCCAACGTGAATGGTTGGGAAATGAAGTTGGGTGAACATCCCTTCGTCTTCGAGGCCAACGTGAAGTTTGGAAAGTCAGACCCAGTGGAGGTGGCCGTTCTTCGAGATACGGGTGCTGACATAAGTATGGTAACCAGGAGTATTCTCCCCAAGGAATTTAATGATTCACCTGTGGGAGTGGTGAGGATACGCAGTGTGGGGGAGGAATACAGGTTGCCACTTCACGAAGTACAGCTGATTGCCGACTGCGGAGTCGAGAAAGCTATAGTAGCTGTAGCCCCTAAGTTACCCCTAGAGCATGTACAGATGGTGCTGGGTAATGACCTCGGAGGAGGCAGGATACAACCCGATTGGGCCAGGAGTGCCTATGTTGCAAGCAGCGGTACAACCCTGCCAGGTGAGGTATCGGTCGTTCCAGATGGTGGTGAGGAAGCCGACTTCGCCAGGGAAAACGTCGCCAGAGACGACGACAACGAGGGCGAGAGTGCAGAGAGGTTGTCGGAGGTTGTGGAAAACCCCGACGGGGACCTCCGACTAAGCCTGATGATGCGTGTGGAGGAGTGGCGAGGAGCAGCTGTACAAACTCCTGGGGCGGTGAAGAGGCTGCAGACCGCACTCCCTCCATACAGAAGCGTGAATAAAGTAAGCTCAGTGGATGAGCGAACGGCAGTGAGGGGCAGAGTGGAGGAGCCACGACGCAAGGCACCCTATGCCGGCCAGATGAATAGTGGTAGGTGCAAGATGAACCACCGTAGTGAGGTGAGCCACAGGGAGGTGGATGAGCCCAACCACGAACCGAAGAAGACGTCGGCAGGGAAGAGAATCTCATGGAGGAGTGAAGATGTTCGTCGGGAACGAAGGAGCGAATGGTATAGGAAAGGCAATACGAAGAAAGCAGGGAATAGGTACACCCAGGGTAGGCGTCAGCCTAACCAGAGGGGCATTGGGCCATCGCAAAAGCCTAGTGTGGAAGAGAGGAAGCTGCTGGATGGAGTACGGGTTACAAGTGCCACTGTGAGGAGACAACGCACCTATGGGAGAAGAGGAACAGAGAAGAGAGAAGATTGGCGAAGAGGAGATCATGAGAGGAAACATGGAGTACCTGTAGGACGCAGTGTAAATGCAAGACTATCTCGGAGTGCACGACGCGGTGGAGGCGCTGCATGCACTGAATCTTACAGTGGTAACGAGCCGTGGGAGTACACCCGTAGCCACGGAGAGGGGATTTCTTGTAGGTGTTCAGGGAACACCCATCACACCCGGTACTATGCGAGGTGGAAATATAATGAGGCAAGTGACTGGCAAGGTGGTACGAGCCATGTCACCAACTGGAGGAGTGACACTTCAGGAACGGAGGGAGCAAGAATATAGGTTGCCCTCTTGAGTGCCGCTCTTCCGATATGACTCTTATTTTAAGGGGAGGGGTATGTTACGGTGCCCTCTCCTATTTCTTTCGTTTGCCGGCTTAAAGAGTCATATCAGCTCTCCCTACTGATTCTCTGAGGTTCAGGGAGTCTAATGATATATGTGGCGACCAGACCGGCTGCCAGTTAAGGGAAGGAAGTTATATTATAAGTTGTAAATAAAGGAAAATTGGCGCCCTGTTATAAAATGAAACAGTATCCCCTACGGCAGATATGACCTTTTGGAAGGGACACAAGTCGATCGCGGATTGGCCGACGTAGATCGCGGGCGACAAATCAGGGCCCGCCATGACGTCACCGAATGCCCCGGGCGGCGCCAACGTCAGAGTGGTTCTGACCGTGGAAGCGACAGGACGCGCCTCGGTCTGCTCTCAAGGATTGGAGGCTCTGCAAGCCTTGTTCAGTGGATTGAGCTGGCCATCGCAGCCCATCACAGTTATTGGAGACCCTGCGCTTCTGGGAAGCAAAAGAGGAACCAAGTTCAGTGAGCAGAGGATTGCCAAACTTGGAAAATAGTCGGCGACGACGCTGGGCGGCGCCGCTGGCTGGACGTTGAGGTCTGGAAGGTGTGGCGGGCAGGCCTAGCTGTGACTGGGGTCACATCCACTGAGAATCTTGGAAGGACGACACCGTGCCTAGGACAAGGAGCAACGCCCTGTGGGAGAGGCGAGTGTGGGGGAAAATAGTGATTAGCTCAGCGCCCATCGATGAACCAGGATTGGGGCAGCTGAATCTCAGGGATTGGAACGGCGACGACGCGAAGGCTTCGCGACACCTGAGGACCTGTGGAACGTCCTGGATCGTCAAGGATCGACCCAAGGAAGCGTGGGAACCTCACACCATCGAGGGACAGGCGTCGTGAGCCAGGAATGTAAGGTAGATCATTTTCCCTCCCATTGCCCCTTGTATGAGTAGGCTAGTTAGGCCACAATATTTACTTGTGTATGTGGCAGCAAGACTTTATTACTTTAATAGTAGAATAGGCTGCAAGGCAGCTTGAGTCCAGGACTGTCAGAGGGGACAGTGTGTATGGATGGCAGGACAGTGAAGAGGAGGTGCCGACGTGGTGAAGAGGCCCTCCTGTGAGAGTGTGAGACTCCTGTCTTCCTGCCCAGTTGAAGGAGTGTTGGATGGTCGTGGAAGAAGAGGCTGACGATCTCCAGACTCATTATCCATATTCCATATTCATGTATTACTTGTGATTGTGTGTGTGTGTTCATGTAATTTGCATCAGTAAATCCACACATTTTATTACTGTGTTTGAGTGTGCCTCCATTTATGATATTTCTCTATGAGCATACATTTCTGGCTACAAACAATATATAATACACCCACTGAACTGCATTGCTGGGGTGCAGATATAATAACCCAGCTGGCGACCTTGCTAAGAGGAAGATAGAGAAGACAGGCGGGAAAGGAGTTCCTGCAACCTTTTTTTGTCTGGCAGGCAAGACTCAGGGAGGTTATGGTTATAGGTAAGCCTGAGTCTTCCTTCACTTCCCCACGGGTCTAGGCCGGAACTGTTAACAGCAGTTTCCCCGTGTTTGACTGAAGGGCTTCCAGGGTGAATCAGTGGCACCCCTTTGTGGTGGAAGCAAAGACCTGCGGAGGTGGGCATTGTTGGTCCTCTCTTGTGTGACCAAGGAGACTCCGGTGAATCCAGGGAGTCGGAGGGGCTGAGTATTTGGGCCTTTGAGCCCCTAGCAGCCGAGTGTTAGCAGAGCCCCGGACCGCCCACCCCCACGTGACACCATCAATCAGCATATACAACGTAGCATACTTTAAACAAGGTGCGCGCACTCTGGGAGATGGATCACTATGACTGCTATAATTCCACTTCCCCAAACACAACCCTAGCTAAGTCATCCGATCCAGTTGAACTGTTCCATGGTATGACCCATTGTTGCTGCCACTCATCCGTATTTTGTCCTTAACTGGTCTAACGCTATAGGAGCTCACTATACACTTGACCATTGCGCTTGTATACATGCCTGTGACAAGAAACGATGTCCCATGTCTCTATAACACTTCAATGTCTAGAGATAATTGACGTTAGTTCCCGGACGCCCACTGGCACGTGTGTCTCTCACCACTCTCCTCTCACGACTGTGTACTCACCTAAGTGTGCTTGCGGGTGTTGAGCTTTGGCTCTTTGGGCCCGCCTCTCAACTGTCAATCAACTGGTGTACAGATTCCTGAGCCTACTGGGCTCTATCATATTTACACTTAAAACTGAGTATGGAGTCAGCCTCCACCACATCTCTGCCTAATGCATTCCACCTGTTAACTACTCTGACACTGAAAAAGTTCTTTCTAACGTCCCTGTGGCTCATTTGGGTACTCAGTTTCCACCTGTGTCCCCCTTGTTCGCGTACAACCAGTGTTGAATAGTTTATCATTGTCTACCCCTGTCAATTCCCCTGAGGATTTTGTAGGTAGAGATCATGTCTCCCTTCACTCTTCTGTCTTCCAGTGTCGTAAGGTGCATTTCCCGCAGTCTTTCCTCTTAGTTCTGGGACCAGTCTAGTGGCATACCTCTGAACTTTTTCCAGCTTCGTCTTGTGCTTGACAAAGTGCGGGCTCCATGCTGGGGACTCATACTCCAGGATTGATCTTACGTATGTGGTGTTCAAGATTCTAAACGATTCCTTACACAGGTTCCTGAAGGCTGTACTGATGTTAGCTAGCCTTGCATATGCCGCAGACGTTACTCTTTTTATGTGGGCTTCAGGAGAGAGGTTTGGTGTGATATCAATTCCTAGATCTTTCTCTCTTTCCGTTACATTAAGTACTTTATCTCCTATTCTGTATCTTGTGTCTGGCCTCCTGTTTCCTCCGCCTAGTTTCATTACTTTGCATTTACTCGTGTTAAACTTTAACAGCCATTTGTTGGACCATTCATTCAGTCTGTCTAGGTCGTCTTGTAGCCTCCTACTATCATCCTCTGTTTCAATCCTCCTCATAATTTTTGCATCATCAGCAAACATTGAGAGAAACGATTCTATACCCTCTGGTAGATCATTTACATATATCAGAAACAGTATTGGTCCAAGGACTGATCCCTGCAGGACTCCACTTTTGACGTCACACCAATCCGAGACCTCACCCCTCACAGTGACTCGTTGTCTTCTGTTGCTTAGGTACTCCCGTATCCAACAGAGTACCTTCCCTTTAACTCCAGCCTGCATCTCCAGCTTTCTCACGAGCCTCTTGTGAGGTACTGTTTCAAAGGCTTCTTAACAATCCAAAAATATGCAGTCTGCCCACCCCTCTCTTTCTTGCCTGATTTTTGTTGCCTGGTCGTAGAATTCAATTATCCCTGTGAGGCAGGACTTGCCATTCCTGAACCCATGTTGATGCTGTGTTACAAATTACTTTCGCTCCAAATGTTCCACTAGCTTTCTTCGCACAATCTTCTCCATCAGCTTCCATGGTATGCAGGTTAGGGACACTGGGCTGTGGTTCAGTGCCTCTTGCCTATCCCCTTTCTTGTATAATGGAACTACATTAGCTGCCTTCCAAATTTCTGGCAGTTCCCCTGTTTCCAGTGATTTGTTACACACTATGGAGAATGGCAGGCATAGTGCTTCTGCTCCTTCCCTTAGTATCCAAGGGGAGATTCCATCTGGGCCTATAGCCTTTGCCACATCCAACTCTAGTAAACACTTCTTTACTTCCCCACTGGTAATCTCAAACTCTTCTAGTGGTTCCTGGTTAACTATTCCCTCTCTTATCTTAGAGGGAATCTGTGTGTGTGTGTGTGTGTGTACTCACCTAGTAATCACCTAGTTGTGTTTGCGGGGGATGAGCTCTGGCTCTTTGGTCCCACCTCTCAACCGTCAATCAACATGTGTACAGATTCCTGAGCCTAATGGGCTCTATCATATCTACACTTGAAACTGTGTATGGAGTCTGCCTCCACCACATCACTTCCTAATGCATTCCATTTGTCAACCACTCTGACACTAAAAAAGTTCTTTCTAATATCTCTGTGGCTCATTTGGGCACTCAGTTTCCACCTGTGTCCCCTTGTGCGTGTTCCCCTTGTGTTAAATAGACTGTCTTTATCTATCCTATCAATTCCCTTCAGAATCTTGAATGTGGTGATCATGCCCCCCCCTAACTCTTCTGTCTTCCGCTGAAGTGAGGTTTAATTCCCGTAGTCTCTCCTCATAGCTCATACCTCTCAGCTCGGGTACTAGTCTGGTGGCAAACCTTTGAACCTTTTCCAGTTTAGTCTAATCCTTGACTAGATATGGACTCCATGCTGGGGCTGCATACTCCAGGATTGGCCTGACATATGTGGTATACAAAGTCCTGAATGATTCTTTACACAAGTTTCTGAATGCCGTTCGTATGTTGGCCAGCCTGGCATATGCCGCTGATGTTATCCGCTCTATATATGCTGCAGGAGACAGGTCTGGTGTGATATCAACCCCCAAGTCTTTTTCCTTCTCTGACTCCTGAAGAATTTCCTCTCCCAGATGATACCTTGTATCTGGCCTCCTGCTCCCTACACCTATCTTCATTACATTACATTTGGTTGGGTTAAACTCTAACAACCATTTGTTCGACCATTCCTTCAGCTTGTCTAGGTCTTCTTGAAGCCTCAAACAGTCCTCTTCTGTTTTAATCCTTCTCATAATTTTAGCATCGTCCGCAAACATTGAGAGAAATGAATCGATACCCTCCGGGAGATCATTTACATATATCAGAAACAAGATAGAACCGAGTACAGAGCCCTGTAGGACCCCACTGGTGACTTCACGCCAATCGGAGGTCTCACCTCTCACCGTAACTCTCTGCTTCCTATTCCTTAGATACTCCCTTATCCACTTGAGCACCTTACCAGCTACACCTGCCTGTCTCTCCAGCTTATGTACCAGCCTCTTATGCGGTACTGTGCCAAAGGCTTTCCGACAATCCAAGAAAATGCAGTCCGCCCAGCCCTCTCTTTCTTGCTTAATCTTTGTCACCTGATCGTAGAATTCTATCACGCCTGTAAGGCAAGATTTGCCCTCTCTGAACCCATGTTGGCGATTTGTCACGAAGTCCCTTCTCTCCAGATGTGTTACAAGGTTTTTTCTCACGATCTTCTCCATCACCTTGCATGGTATACAAGTCAAGGACACTGGCCTGTAGTTCAGTGCCTCTTGCCTGTCGCCCTTTTTGTATATTGGGACCACATTCGCCGAGTTCCATATTTCTGGTAGGTCTCCCGTCTCCAGTGACTTACTATACACTATGGAGAGTGGCAAGCAAAGTGCCTCTGCACACTTTTCAGTATCCATGGTGAGATCCCATCTGGACCAACAGCCTTTCTAACATACAGATCCAGGAGGTGTCTCTTGACCTCCTCTCTCGTAATTTCGAACTCTTCCAAGGCCACCTGGTTTACCTCCCTTTCTCCTAGCACAGTGACCTCACCTTGTACTATTGTGAAGACCTCCTGGAACCTCTTGTTGAGTTCTTCACACACCTCTCTGTCATTCTCAGTATACCCGTCCTCGCCTGTTCGAAGTTTCAATACCTGTTCTTTCACTGTTGTTTTCCTTCTGATGTGACTGTGGAGTAGCTTTGGTTCGGTCTTGGCTTTGTTTGCTATATCATTTTCAAAACTTTTCTCTGCTTCTCTTCTCACCCTGACGTACTCATTCCTGGTTCTCTGGTATCTCTCTCTGCTTTCTGGTGTTCTGTTATTCCGGAAGTTCCTCCACGCCCTTTTGTTCAGTTTCTTCGATTCCCTACATGCCCCTATTATACCATGGATTCTTCTGTTGCTTCTCGGATTTTTCCCTTTGGGCCGGGATGAACCTGTTTACAGCCTACTGACACTTTTGGGTAACATAGTCCATCATACCCTGTACAGACTTATCTCTGAGGTCTGTGTCCCAAGGTATTTCACTTAGGAAACTTCTCATCTGTTCATAATTCCCCTTTCGGTATGCCAGCCTTTTGATTCCTAGTTCTTTTTTGGGGGAGATAGGTCCTAGCTCTACCAGGTACTCAAAGTTCAATACACTATGGTCACTCATTCCCAAGGGCGCTTCCATCTTAACTTCCCTTATATCCCATTCATTTAGGGTAAATATCAAATCAAGCATTGCTGGTTCATCTTCTCTCATTCTTGTTGGTTCTTTGATGTGCTGGCTTTGGAAGTTTCTTGTTGCCACGTCCAGCAGTTTAGCTCTCCATGTTTCTGGTCCTCCATGCGGGTCTCTCTTCTTCCAATCTATCTTTCCATGGTTGAAGTCTCCCATAATTAGTAGTCCAGATCCATTCCTGCTAGCAACAGAAGCTGCTCTTTCTATTATGTTAATGGTGGCCATGTTGTTTCTATCATATTCCTGTCTAGGTCTTCTGTCATTTGGTGGTGGATTATATATGACTACGACTATAATTTTTTTCCCTCCATTTGTTACGGTACCTGCTATGTAGTCACTGAAACCTTCACAGCCCTGAATATCCATCTCAAAATCCCAGCCTTTTCTTACCAGCAGAGCTACACCACCTCCACCTCTTCCTTTCCTCTCTTTCCTCATAGTATGTGTGTACTCACCTAGTTACTCACCTAGTTGTGTTTGCAGGGGTTGAGCTCTGACTCTTTGGTCCCTCCTCTCAACCATCAATCAACAGGTGTACAGATTCCTGAGCCTATTGGGCTCAATCATATCTACACTTGAAACTGTGTATGGAGTCAGCCTCCACCACATCACCTACTAATGCATTCCATTTGTCAACCACTCTGACACTATAAAAGTTCTTTCTAATATCTCTGTGGCAATTTGGGCACTCAGTTTCCACCTGTGTCCCCTTGTGCATGTTCCCCTTGTGTTAAATAGACTGTCCTTATCTACCCTATCAATTCCCTTCAGAATCTTGAATGTGGTGATCATGTCCCCCCCTAACTCTTCTGTCTTCCGGCGAAGTGAGGTTTAATTCCCGTAGTCTCTCCGTCTCACACACACAGTGTGAGACGGAGAGACGTGTGTGTGTGTGTGTGTGTGTGTGTGTACTCACCTAGTTGTGTCTGCAGGATCGAGCATTGACTCTTGGATCCCGCCTTTCGAGCATCGGTTGTTTACAGCAATGACTCCTGTCCCATTTCTCTATCATACCTGGTTTTAAAATTATGAATAGTATTTGCTTCCACAACCTGTTCCTGAAGTGCATTCCATTTCCCCACTACTCTCACGCTAAAAGAAAACTTCCTAACATCTCTGTGACTCATCTGAGTTTCAAGCTTCCATCCATGTCCCCTCGTTCTGTTACTATTCCGTGTGAACATTTCATCTATGTCCACTCTGTCAATCCCTCTGAGTATCTTATACGTTCCTATCATGTCCCCCCTCTCCCTTCTTCTTTCTAGTGTCGTAAGGCACAGTTTCCTCAGGCGCTCCTCATACCCCACCCCTCGTAGCTCTGGGACGAGTCTCGTTGCAAACCTCTGAACCTTTTCCAGTTTCATTATATGCTTCTTCAGATGGGGACTCCATGATGAGGCGGCATACTCTAAGACTGGCCTTACGTAGGCAGTGTAAAGCGCCCTAAATGCCTCCTTACTTAGGTTTCTGAATGATGTTCTAACTTTTGCCAGTGTAGAGTACGCTGCTGTCGTTATCCTATTAATATGTGCCTCAGGAGATAGATTAGGTGTTACGTCCACCCCCAGGTCTCTTTCACGCGTCGTTACAGGTAGGCTGTTCCCCTTCATTGTGTACTGTCCCTTTGGTCTCCTATCTCCTAGTCCCATTTCCATAACTTTACATTTGCTCGTGTTGAATTCTAGTAGCCATTTCTCTGACCATCTCTGCAATCTGTTCAGGTCCTCTTGGAGGATCCTGCAATCCTCATCTGTCACAACTCTTCTCATCAACTTTGCATCATCCGCAAACATCGACATGTAGGACTCTACGCCTGTAAACATGTCGTTAACATATACAAGAAATAGAATTGGTCCCAGCACCGATCCTTGTGGTACTCCACTTGTTACTGTTCGCCAGTCCGACTTCTCGCCCCTTACAGTAACTCTTTGGCTCCTTCCTGTTAGGTAGTTCCTTATCCATGCTAGGACCTTTCCCCCCACCCCCGCCTGCCTCTCGAGCTTGAACAGCAGTCTCATGTGCGGTACTGTATCAAATGCTTTTTGGCAGTCCAGAAATATGCAGTCTGCCCAACCATCTCTGTCCTGTCTTATCCTCGTTATTTTATCATAGAATTCCAGAAGGTTTGTTAGGCACGATTTCCCTGTCCAGAACCCATGTTGATGTTTGTTCACAAACCTAATGTTCTCCAGGTGTGCAACCAGTAGTAGCCTAATTATTCTTTCCAGTATTTTACAGGGGATGCTTGTCAGTGATACAGGTCTATAGTTAAGTGCCTCCTCCCTATCGCCTTTCTTGAAGATCGGCGCGACATTTGCCTTCTTCCAGCAACTGGGCAATTCTCCTGACATAAGTGACTCATTAAAGATCATTGCCAGAGGCACGCTGAGGGCCTGTGCTGCTTCTTTTAGTATCCACGGTGATACTTTGTCTGGTCCAACTGCTTTAGTTGCATCTAGAGTTGTCAACTGTTTCATTACCTCCTCTGCTGTCACCTCTATATCTGATAGTCTTTCATCTAGGGTAACCCCTTCCAACAATGGGAGCTGCTCAGGCTCGGTAGTGAACACTCCATGGAAACTGGCATTCAGTGCCTCACAGATTTCCTTGTCACTTTCAGTATATGCCCCTCTGTCTTCCTTAGTCTTGTCACTTGGTCGTTCACTGACATTTTTCTTCTTATATGACTGTGTAGTAACTTAGGTTGTTTTTTCGCTTTGATTGCAATATCGTTCTCATAGTCCCTTTCCGATGTTCGTCTTATGTTAATGTAATCGTTCCTAGCTCTGTTGTATCTGCTTCTGTTGTCCTCTGTTCTTTGTCTTCTGTACTTCCTCCACTCCCGCCTGCTGGCCATTTTTGCTTCCTGACACTGTCTATTAAACCATGGGTTATTATATTCCTTCTTATTTTTTCCCTTTACCGTTGGTATAAATCTCTCTTCGGCCTCCTGGCATTTCTGTATGACTAGGTCCATCATATCTTGGACTGTTTTTCCTCTAATTTCATCCTCCCACTGCACTTCATCCAGATAGTCCCTTATCCTCATATAGTCCCCTTTCCTGTAGTCAGCTCTCCTTTCCCAGATCTCTTGTCCCATGGTCATAAGTTTGAATTCCATCATGTAGTCAAAGACTAGGACACAATGGTCACTGGCCCCTAGAGGTATTTCATGCTCTAAATTCTCGATATCTTCTACGTTCTGGGTGAAAATCAGGTCTAATAGGCTCAGTGCATCTCCTCCTCTTTCCCTTGTGTCTTCCTTCACATGTTGTGTCAGGAAATTCCTGTCTATAACATCTACTAATTTTGCTCCCCACGTTTCGTCCCCTCCATGGGGATTCCTTGATTCCAAATTTATCTCTCCATGATTTAGGTCCCCCATGATCAGCAGCTTCGCTCTCATTCTGTGGGCTAGTGTTGCTGCCTTCTGCAGTTCATCTATACATGCTTTGTTGTTGTCATCATACTCCTGCCTGGGTCTTCTACTGTTTGGTGGGGGATTGTAGATTACCAAGATCACAATCTTCCTCCCATCTACTGTCAGAGTTCCATGTATGAAGCTTGTGCACTCATTGGTAATTTGATTTTCCAGGTCTTCAAACTTCCATTTCCGCTTTATTAGGAGTGCTACTCCCCCTCCCTGTCTCTGTGTCCTCTCTTTTCGTATCACCTGGTACCCTTCAGGAAAGATTGCATCTGAGATCATGTCATTAATTTTAGTTTCCACAATTGCAACTATGTCAGGATCTGCTTCACTCACTCTTTCTTTTATCTCTTCTGCTTTATTAGATACCCCATCAGCATTGGTGTACCAAACCTTGAGATTCTTCATGGAAACTCTTGTACCAGAGTTCTCCCTTTCTCTGGGGGTCTGGGGGGATCTGGGGGATGTCTGGGGGGTGACTGGGGCCAGGGGGGATCTGGGGGGTGTCTGGGGGATGACTGGGGGCGGGGAGGGTCCGGGGGATGTCTGGGGGGATCCGGGGGGTGTCTGGGGGGATCCGGGGGGTGTATGGGGGGTGAAAGAGTTCAGGAGGGGTGCTTGGGGGGCTACTGGGGGCTGGGCTTCTAGGAAGGTAGGTAGGAGGGTCTGGGGTAGGGCCTGGGTAGGTAGGTCTGGAGTAGGAAGGGCATACTGGGTCTGAAGATTAGGGAGGGCATAGAGGGGTTGGGAGATAGCGTAAGGTTGGGAGTCAGATAGAAGTTGAGAGGTTGGGAGGGGGAAGGATAGAGGGGGTGGGAGGAACCTCCCAGCAAACAATTTTAGGTTGCCACAACATATCTGGAAAGTATTTGAAAGGATTGGAAACGTTTGTTTTATCGTATCAGATACGATATTGTGTGTGGACATAAATAGGTTTCCAAAACTTATAACCAAGACATATATTGATCAAATTCGTCAAATATATTAGTCTAACACTAATTTGAGATGTTGTGGCAACTTTACACTCCTAACATGAGTCATTCATAATCCATTCATACACCAATATGAATCTCTTGTGAAAGGTTTGAGCCTTATCTGAACCCTTTTCACATCTTTGTGTTTAAAGTTAAATTTCTTGAAATTAAATTATATTATTTTATATTATATTATATTATTTTTATTATATTTTATTTTATAATGTATTATTATTTTTCTTATATTTTATATATTATATTAATGTTTTCAATTTATATATTAAAACCAATTTAAGGGTAAAAAAATCAAATAATTTATATTTCTTTTATTATTTACTAACAAATCAGCAAAAATACAAAAACATATGACCTATATAATTATATATATAATATATATAAATAATATATATATATATAAATAATTTATATAATATATATATATATATATATATATATATATATATATATATATTTATATATATATATGTCGTACCTAGTAGCCAGAACTCACTTCTCAGCCTACTATGCAAGGCCCGATTTGCCTAATAAGCCTAGTTTTCATGAATTAATGTTTTTTCGACAACCTAACCTACCTAACCTAACCTAACCTAACGTTTTCGGCTACCTAACCTAACCTAACCTATAAAGATAGATTAGGTTAGGTTAGGTAGGGTTGGTTAGGTTCGGTCATATATCTACGTTAATTTTAACTCCAATAAAAAAAATTGACCTCATACATAATGAAATGGGTAGCTTTATCATTTCATAAGAAAAACATTAGAGAAAATATATTAATTCAGTAAAACTTGGCTTATTAGGCAAATCGGGCCTCGCATAGTAGGCTGAGAAGTGAGTTCTGGCTACTAGGTACGACATATATATATATATATATATATATATATATATATATATATATATATATATATATATATATATATATATATATATAAGAATGTAGTGTAATAGTATATATATTATATATATTATATATTATATATATATATAAATATATATATATATATATGTCGTACCTAATAGCCAGAACGCACTTCTCAGCCTACTATGTCTGGCCCGATTTGCCTAATAAGCCAAGTTTTCATGAATTAATGTTTTTTCGACTACCTAACCTACCTAACCTAACCTAACCTACCTTTTTCGGCAACCAAACCCAACCTAACCTATAAAGATAGGTTAGGTTAGGTTAGGTTAGGTAGGGTTGGTTAGGTTCGGTCATATATCTACGTTAATTTTAACTACAATAAAAGAAAATTGACCTCATACAGAATGAAATGGGTAGCTTTATCATTTCATAAGAAAAAAAAAAGAGAAAATATATTAATTCAGGAAAACTTGGCTTATTAGGCAAATCGGGCCTTGCATAGTAGGCTGACAGGTGCGTTCTGGCTACTAGGTACGACATATATATATATAAATAATATATTTATATATAAATAATATATTTATATATAAATAATATATTTATATATAAATAATATATTTATATATAAATAATATATATATAAATAATATATATATAAATAATATATATATAAATAATATATATATAAATAATATATATATATAAATAATATATATATATATATAAATAATATATATATATAAATAATATATATATGATAACCATCTTTGTAACCTATATGTAACTCCCTCTTTGTAACAAAGTTCAAATAAAGCAAATATATATATAGATAAATATCGAGAAAAATATATCTCGAACTATCTACTTCTTTTTTAAGGTCTGATGGTGTAGTGGGTTAAAGCATACTAGTTATGCCAGCTACTGGAAGGTAGTTGTGCTTTCTGGGTTCGAGTCCCACTGGTGGGTGTTGTCCAAAGATTATTAATCTTCACTTGTGGTTTATGCAAGTATAGGCTTATAAGCTGGACACGAGTTCTCTCACATTGACAGTGGCTTGACGAAAAATGCAGACTGACCCCACACTCATCTGGTGCCTTCGGGAAGTGGAGATGTTTGGGATATATATCTCGAACTATCTACTTCTTTTGTAAGGTCTGATGGTGTAGTGGGTTAAAGCATACTCGTTATGCCAGCTACTGGAAGGTAGTTGTGCTTTCTGGGTTCGAGTCCCACTGGTGGGTGTTGTCCAAAGATTATTAATCTTCACTTGTGGTTTATGCAAGTATAGGCTTATAAGCTGGACACGAGTTCTCTCACATTGACAGTGGCTTGACGAACAATGCAGACTGACCCCACACTCATCTGGTGCCTTCGGGAAGTGGAGATGTTTGGGATATATATCTCGAACTATCTACTTCTTTTGTAAGGTCTGATGGTGTAGTGGGTTAAAGCATACTAGTTATGCCAGCTACTGGAAGGTAGTTGTGCTTTCTGGGTTCGAGTCCCACTGGTGGGTGTTGTCCAAAGATTATTAATCTTCACTTGTGGTTTATGCAAGTATAGGCTTATAAGCTGGACACGAGTTCTCTCACATTGACAGTGGCTTGACGAAAAATGCAGACTGACCCCACACTCATCTGGTGCCTTCGGGAAGTGGAGATGTTTGGGATATATATCTCGAACTATCTACTTCTTTTGTAAGGTCTGATGGTGTAGTGGGTTAACCACTGCACTGCGCAAAGCGCCTTTAGGCGCTCAGAGAGTTGTGCTTTTTGTTTTTTAATTTGGCTATATTTTAATGTTTTTTAATGTTTTCATTACTATTTGTGTTTTGAAATGGAAATAGTTGACTTTGGAAACATTTTGACATTAAATTTACCAGAACATTTGTAAAAATAATAAAAATATGTCCTTGTCAATTGCACCAAGACATTTTTGCCGAAAATAGGTGAGCAGTGCAAGGGTTAAAGCATACTCGTTATGCCAGCTACTGGAAGGTAGTTGTGCTTTCTGGGTTCGAGTCCCACTGGTGGGTGGTGTCCAAAGATTATTAATCTTCACTTGTGGTTTATGCAAGTATAGGCTTATAAGCTGGACACGAGTTCTCTCACATTGACAGTGGCTTCACGAAAAATGCAGACTGACCCCACACTCATCTGGTGCCTTCGGGAAGTGGAGATGTTTGGGATATATATCTCGAACTATCTACTTCTTTTGTAAGGTCTGATGGTGTAGTGGGTTAAAGCATACTAGTTATGCCAGCTACTGGAAGGTAGTTGTGCTTTCTGGGTTCGAGTCCCACTGGTGGGTGTTGTCCAAAGATTATTAATCTTCACTTGTGGTTTATGCAAGTATAATCTTATAAGCTGGACACGAGTTCTCTCACATTGACAGTGGCTTGACGAAAAATGCAGACTGACCCCACACTCATCTGGTGCCTTCGGGAAGTGGAGATGTTTGGGATATATATCTCGAACTATCTACTTCTTTTGTAAGGTCTGATGGTGTAGTGGGTTAAAGCATACTAGTTATGCCAGCTACTGGAAGGTAGTTGTGCTTTCTGGGTTCGAGTCCCACTGGTGGGTGTTGTCCAAAGATTATTAATCTTCACTTGTGGTTTATGCAAGTATAGGCTTATAAGCTGGACACGAGTTCTCTCACATTGACAGTGGCTTGACGAAAAATGCAGACTGACCCCACACTCATCTGGTGCCTTCGGGAAGTGGAGATGTTTGGGATATATATCTCGAACTATCTACTTCTTTTGTAAGGTCTGATGGTGTAGTGGGTTAAAGCATACTAGTTATGCCAGCTACTGGAAGGTAGTTGTGCTTTCTGGGTTCGAGTCCCACTGGTGGGTGTTGTCCAAAGATTATTAATCTTCACTTGTGGTTTATGCAAGTATAGGCTTATAAGCTGGACACGAGTTCTCTCACATTGACAGTGGCTTGACGAAAAATGCAGACTGACCCCACACTCATCTGGTGCCTTCGGGAAGTGGAGATGTTTGGGATATATATCTCGAACTATCTACTTCTTTTGTAAGGTCTGATGGTGTAGTGGGTTAAAGCATACTAGTTATGCCAGCTACTGGAAGGTAGTTGTGCTTTCTGGGTTCGAGTCCTACTGGTGGGTGTTTCCAAAGATTATATATATATATATATATATATATATTTATATGTATGTGTGTATATCACGAAAATAAACACGTGATTAAGAATGTGACAATGTCAGACCACGGAGGAAGAATGAAACAGGAATTTCCTTAAGTACTTTCGTATATTAAATACATCTTCAGAAGGACCTTCTGAAGATGTATTTAATATACGAAAGTACTTAAGGAAATTCCTGTTTCATTCTTCCTCCGTGGTCTGACATTGTCATATTTATATATATATATATATTATTATATCCTGCATTATTCCAGCCCATTATTAGAGATAGTAGCCACCTCTTATTTTGGTGTTCTTTCATTATTAGTGCTCAGAAAATTAAATATATCTATATATTTAGTCAAAATCAGTTACATTATTTTATCTTATTCATAGCATAAATGTTCTCAAAGATTACTAAAAAGAAATTGAATTAGACTACAGCAAATTGGCAAACTTTACCTTGTATCTGTTTCCACTGAGTTTGTTTGGGGCGTTCTTCAACATATCAGCAATACTTGTCTCAACATCTCTTTCAGTTGCATTAGTGTGGGTGTTGATACAGGCTTCTGGAAATTTATAAAAATTAATTAATATATATAATTATAATTCATTTTGCCATTCCCCATTCCACAGTCCTCTCGTCCTTCCCACTTCCCCGTCCCCACATCATCCCCACTATTCCCACTTCCCTGTTCCATCGTCCTCCTTACCATTTTCCCCTCCCCTGTCCTTCTTCCTCCCCCACCATCTCCCATTCACCTGTCCCTTTGTCCTCCCCAGCATTCCCCTGTCCCCACCATCCCCAACTCCCCAGTCCCCTCGTCCTCCCCACCATTACCCTCTCCTCTGTCCCCTCGTCTTCCCCACCATCCCCCCCTCTCGTCCTCCCCACCATTCCAAACTACCTCATCCGATGCATTCTATAATGGTCTGATGCTTCCATCAGAAAATTGGGAACATCAAATGATCTGATATTCCCATCACTGAAAAATAAGAACAGCTAAAAAAATGAAATGAAAAAAATAAAAAAATAAACTATACTCATGAAATGAACAGTATGGTAAACAACACAGCTCAATTTCAATGCAATGTCACACAAAATTATTAAATCGAAATGAAAATAAATTGAAATCTATGAAAATTCAAATTATCAATGCAATCGGAAATATTGAAATAATATCGCAACATAATATAGTGTGGGTTGCTCTTACGTGCAACAGACGGTGCTGTTTTTAAAAAATGGCATGGTTTTACCTGTCACAAGTGTGGCATCTATACTTATACTCACGAAATGAACGGTATGGTAAACAACATAGCTCAATTGCAATGCAATGTCACAATAACATTTAATAACAATAATAACAATAACATTTAAATATACTTTAAGATATAATCTAGAAGAAAATAAGAACATTGAAACGGTTCATGAACTCGATTTCAATAAAGGACACTATGGGGAACTTTGAAAAACAGTTAATGAGTATAATTAGACAGACTTGTTGCTAGGCAGAGGAGTAAATAATGAGATATATGGCAAATTTTGCAAAATATACGGCACACAAACATTCATACCCAAACAAAGCAAAATGCTAGGTAAGAACAAAGCAGTTGGCCCGTAGGGGAAAGGAGATACCCACAAGACTGGAATACAAGTCATTAACAAGCACACAAGTACTACACCACACAACAACCGCACTACTACCAGAACTGGACGAATCACTACCAAAACAACACATTGCACATCACAACCAAAACAACACAACACAACATAAGCATTGGCAAAGAATTATAGACCAGTTGCACTAACATCCCACATAATAAAATTATTTGAGAGTGATCAGGAGTCAGGTTACTAGTTTTATAGAGACCAATGACCTCCACAATCCAGGCCAACAAGGATTTAGAGCAGGAAGATATTGAAATACCTCTTACAGCTATCTCTCATGTCCTCTACTTGTACAGTACAGCTACTTGACCATTACGACAAAATCACTGAGATATGAGATAATGTTGACACTAACCTCATCTACTCAGACTCCAACCCACTCATATTAAATAATGATGTAAACAATAAATTAAAAAAAAATCCACTTATTAATGTCAACCAACAAACTCACACTAAACATAGAAAGGACCTACAACATCTTACTTGGGAGCAAATCAACAAATGCAATTCATCTACAGTTACACAATGTTAACATCAGAAATAAAAAAGATGGTAAGTTCCTTAGTCTATACTTAGATCTGCCCGAAACGCTATGAGTGCTAGTTGCTTTACAAGAATGTATAACTTCAAGTCATTGTACTCTCCCCCAATGTACCTTCTTGTATATAAAGAAAAAATAAATAAACAAACACATAATAAATCAATACTTACTAAATTTTGTCTATTATGTAGCAAAGAAGCAGGTCTACGGAAGGCTTTTCTGTTGAGTTCGAAGCCCAGATTACTCGTGGTCTCTGAAATAAGTTAAGATTATAAGTATAAAATTTATAAAACCAAATAATAAATCCGGTATTGCTCAATTTCAGATGCAGACGTACTGAATGATATATCAGACTGTCAGCATGGTATTCGATCTGGAAGGTCCAGTGTAACGAATTTACTCAGTTTCTATGATCGAGCCACAGAGATCTATAAAGAATTCTGATCAAGAAAGAGATCTAGGGGTGATTTTAGATAGAAAACTATAACCTGAGGATCATATTAAGAACATTCTGCGAGGGGCCTATGCTACACTTTTTAACTTTAGAATTGCTTTTAAATACATAGGTCAAAAAGTTTTAAAAGTTTTAAAAGTTTTTTAAACCTCTCGTGTATCATGAGTGTGTTAAAGCTTCAGATGGTGTATTCAGATGATGAATATTACCTAGTTCCTTCATCTGGGAAGAATGAACACATATTGGTGCATTCGGATGATAAAAACTAACTACTGTAGTTCAATTGATCAACAGACTGTATATCATATGCAGACTGTATGTGGATCTGCGGGCCACTCCAAACAACAGCCTGGTGGACCAAGCACCACCAGGCCTAAAGCACAAAGTGATATAGATGTGATAGAGAAACTAGGTCAAATGGAGGAGTAGGTCTGTATATTAAACAGCACCTGACGTGCACAGAGCTACTAAACTCAATGTGGTGGTAGAGTGGTGGGCGGGGGGGAAACATTGCAGAAAAAAACAAAAATACAATTTGGTCAACAAAACAGCATTGTTTAAAATAGAAGACATGGGTTGACATTTTGGGGGTAAGGTAGGTTACATTGAGTTAATTAGTTAGTACTTAGTTTTTATCTTAAACTGGTTGGGAGAGGTACAGTGTTGCTGTGCTGGTGAAAGAACACCTAAAGGTAAATTAAATAATGATTGCGAATCCACAAGAAGTTGACATAATAGCGCTAGAGATCTGCAATCAGGATGATAAACTTTCCTTAAAGAATTTGACAAACACTTGCTGATAGGACATGAAGTAAATGAAATGTATGTCAAGTTTTGTGAAATATATGATAAAAGCACAACAAAATTTGTACCAAAGGAGAGATGCAGAACTAGGAAAAGGGGTTTGTTCAACAGAAATTGCGAGAGGGCCTGAGACCCAAACACACACAAATGGAATCAATATATAGCAAGAGGCCAAACCCCCAAACATACAAGCGATGCAAAGATGCGAGAAACAGCAGCAGCAGTAAGGAGAGGGACTTAAGGACCATAAATAAAGTGTGAAAATAAACTCGAGTAAATTTTTTTAACTACTCTCGACAGTGAAGAAGAACAAATATTCAGACGATTTGTGTTAGAATCATTAATCTTACACTTTCGGTCATATTCAACAACACAAATACATACACACACATTCCTGTTGCTGTAGCAAGTGAAGAATTACACACACAGATCACAATAACGTGATGCATCAAATGAACAAATCCACAAGGGCCGTGACGAGGATTCGAACCTGCGTCCTGGAGCATCCCAGACACTGCCTTAATCGACTGAGCTACAACAGGGTAAAAGGGTTGAAACCGAAGTTCTACTGAACTTACTGGATCCCATAGCCTCTCCGAGGCACAAACCAGGCTTTTACACAACCCCCCCCCTGCACCCGAGCTATGTCAACAGGCCGTTCTCCCTCTTCGCCCTTACATCATCACACACAGATCACAATAACGTGATGCATCAAATGAACAAATCCACAAGGGCCGTGATGAGGATTCAAACCTGTGTCCGGGAGCATCCCAGACACTGCCTTAATCGACTGAGCTACGACAGGGTAAAAGGGTTGAAACCAAACTTCTACTGAACTTCCTGGATCCTTTTACCCTGTTGTAGCTCAGTCGATTTAGGCAGTGTCTGGGATGCTCCCGGACGCAGGTTCAAATCCTCGTCACGGCCCTTGTGGATTTGTTCATTTGATGCATCACGTTATTGTGATCTCTGTGTGTGATGATGTAAGGGCGAAGAGAAAGAACGACCTGTTGACATAGCTCGGGTGCAGGGGGAGGGTTGTGTACAAGCCTGGTTTGTGCCTCGGAGAGGCTATGGGATCCAGTAAGATCGTCCTTCCTTTCCTCCCTAGAATCTGGATGTAGCAGGTGCTCAATTGTCAAAAGTTAAAAAATTTGGTTTGTCTTCCGAATGCACCATATCGGTAAATTTTTACAAGATCTATTATTCTAATAAGGGTTTGATAAAATACAGTAGACTGCCTACTGGTTTTTGGTTGCCAGTTTCCTCAAGTTAATTTCCGTGATTTACACACAAATTTATATACATACAAATACATATACACACATATATAATATATATATATATATAATATATATATATATATATATATATATATATATATATATATATATATATATATATATATATATATATATATATATATATATATATATATATATATATAAAAACAAGTAAATGTAAATAATTTTACCTTGCACCTAGATCCACCAAGCCTGTACGGCGCGCGTTTCAGTACTTCGGAAATCTAGAACTAGCTAGAATCTCTAATCTGCAATGAAACAATACATATTATTGCACTTACCAAAACATGGATGAATGTAGAAAATACAGAACTATTAGCTGAATATCAAATAAATGGATTTAATCTATTTCACACAGATAAATATATTAGATATTATATTATATTCCTTTCCTCCCTAGAATCTGGATGTAGCAGGTGCTCAATTGTCAAAAGTGAAAAATTTGGTTTATTTAACATACACGCCATAGACCGGCTTGGGAAAAAAAAGTTCGTAAAACCCAGGGGCCATAGACCGGCTTGGGAAAAAAAAGTTCATAAAACCCAGGGGCCATAGACCGGCTATGAAAGAAAATTTGAGAAAACCCTGGGGCCATAGAACGGCTATTTAATCCCCTTGAACGGATAATCATCTGTATCAAACCTTATTACAGGTAAAACCAGTAGGCAGTCTACTGTATTTTATCAAACCCTTATTAGAATAATAGATCTTGTAATAATTTTGCAAAAACAGTGGGATTTACTATTTTTAAAAGATTATTAAAAAATTTACCGATATGGTGCATTCGGAAGACAAACCCAATTTTTCACTTTTGACAATTGAGCACCTGCTACATCCAGATTCTAGGGAGGAAAGGAAGGACGATCTTACTGGATCCCATAGCCTCTACGAGGCACAAACCAGGCTTTTACACAACCCCCCCCCCCCCCCCCCCCTGCACCCGTGCTCAATTGTCAAAAGTGAAAAATTTGGTTTATTTAACATACACGCCATAGACCGGCTTGGGAAAAAAAAGTTTGTAAAACCCAGGGGCCATAGACCGGCTTGGGAAAAAAAAGTTTGTAAAACCCAGGGGCCATAGACCGGCTATGAAAGAAAATTTGAGAAAACCCTGGGGCCATAGAACGGCTATTTAATCCCCTTGAACGGATAATCATCTGTATCAAACCTTATTACAGGTAAAACCAGTAGGCAGTCTACTGTATTTTATCAAACCCTTATTAGAATAATAGATCTTGTAATAATTTTGCAAAAATAGTGGCATTTACTATTTTTAAAAGATTATTAAAAAATTTACCGATATGGTGCATTCGGAAGACAAACCCAATTTTTCACTTTTGACAATTGAGCACCTGCTACATCCAGATTCTAGGGAGGAAAGGAAGGACGATCTTACTGGATCCCATAGCCTCTATGAGGCACAAACCAGGCTTTTACACAACCCCCCCCCCCTGCACCCGTGCTCAATTATCAAAAGTGAAAAATTTGGTTTATTTAACATACACGCCATAAACCGGCTTGGGAAAAAAAAGTTTGTAAAACCCAGGGGCCATAGACCGGCTTGGGAAAAAAAAGTTCGTAAAACCCAGGGGCCATAGACCGGCTATGAAAGAAAATTTGAGAAAACCCTGGGGCCATAGAACGGCTATTTAATCCCCTTGAACGGATAATCATCTGTATCAAACCTTATTACAGGTAAAACCAGTAGGCAGTCTACTGTATTTTATCAAACCCTTATTAGAATAATAGATCTCGTAATAATTTTGCAAAAATAGTGGCATTTACTATTTTTAAAAGATTATTAAAAAATTTACCGATATGGTGCATTCGGAAGACAAACCCAATTTTTCACTTTTGACAATTGAGCACCTGCTACATCCAGATTCTAGGGAGGAAAGGAAGGACGATCTTACTGGATCCCATAGCCTCTCCGAGGCACAAACCAGGCTTTTACACAACCCACCCTTCCCCCCTGCACCCGAGCTCAATTGTCAAAAGTAAAAAATTGGGTTTGTCTTCCGAATGCACCATATCGGTAAATTTTTTAATAATCTTTTAAAAATAGTAAATGCCACTATTTTTGCAAAATTATTACGAGATCTATTATTCTATAGAATAATGCATATAAATGCATATATGCATATAAATACAAAACAAGTAAATGTAAATAATTTTACCTTGCACCTAGATCCACCAAGCCTGTATGGCGCGCGTTTCAGTACTTCGGAAATCTAGAACTATCTTGAATCTCTAATCTGCAATGAAACAATACATATTATTGCACTTACCAAAACATGGATGAATGTAGAAAATACAGAACTATTAGCTGAATATCAAATAAATGAATTTAATCTATTTCACACAGATAGATATATTAGATATTATATTATATTCCTTTCCTCCCTAGAATCTGGATGTAGCAGGTGCTCAATTGTCAAAAGTGAAAAATTTGGTTTATTTAACATACACGCCATAGACCGGCTTGGGAAAAAAAAGTTCGTAAAACCCAGGGGCCATAGACCGGCTATGAAAGAAAATTTGAGAAAACCCTGGGGCCATAGAACGGCTATTTAATCCCCTTGAACGGACCTGTGCATGGACCACTGAGGCATCGAAAAAAAACACGGGCCATAGACCGGCTTGGGAAAAAAAAGTTCGTAAAACCCAGGGGCCATAGACCGGCTATTTAATCCCCTTGAACGGACATGTGCATGGACCACTGAGGCATCGAAAAAAAACACGGGCCATAGACCGGCTTGGAAAAAAAAGTTTGTAAAACCCAGGGGCCATAGACCGGCTTGGGAAAAAAAAGTTCGTAAAACCCAGGGGCCATAGACCGGCTATGAAAGAAAATTTGAGAAAACGTTAGGGCCATAGAACGGCTATTTAATCCCCTTGAACGAACCTGTGCATGGACCACTGAGGCATCAAAAGAAAACACGGGCCATAGACCGGCTTCGGAAAAAAAAGTTTGTAAAACCCAGGGGCCATAGACCGGCTATTTAATCCCCTTGAACGGACATGTGCATGGACCACTGAGGCATCAAAAAAAAAACACGGGCCATAGACCGGCTTGGGAAAAAAAGCTAGGTAAAAAAGAAAGGAGCTAGGTTAGACTATGTATGTTTAAATCTCTGATTTAAACAGAGCCAGTGTTCAGTCAAATAACTGAATTTATCAAATCTTATCCTTGTATAATATACAAGCTGATGTGAGATCCCTGTCTACAGGTGGACTGGAACTTCTATCAACTAATCCATACATTCACCTGTCCCTTACAGCCCACAATCTATCATTAGGAAAACCATGTGAGAAATCTTTAAGGAATTCTGATAAAGAAAGAGATCTAGGGGTGGTTCTAAATAGAAAACTATCACCTGAGGACCACATAAAGAACATTGTGTGAGGAGCCTATGCCATGCATTCCAACTTCAGAATTGCTTTTAAATACATGGATGGCGAAATACTAAAGAAATTGTTCACCACTTTTGCTAGTCCAAAGCTAGAATATGCAGCAGTTGTGGGGTGCCCATATTGTGTGCCCATATTGGGGTGCCATCACATTTAAACCAACCAAGCCCACAAATACGTCAACATGGACCAGCATTACACAGTCTAACATACTCTGTCAGATGTAACAACTAAATTTGTGAATTCAAGACCTAATCTATTGCATAATACAGTGTTAGTACGAGAAAAACATTACTTACATTCGAAGCCGTGTTTTAAAATGGCGGCGGTCTTGTTGTACTGACGCTCCAAACTGTGTGTTCGTTTGCGTATGATGAACGTGTGACAATTTACTACAACAATTATTTAATTATTCTTATTCTTTATTTTACTATTTTTAGGGTACATGAAATTTCAAACTTATTTGCACACAATAATATAATTGCATTGTCATAACCTTTATATATTACGGAAAATACGATGACATGAACGAAGTCAAAGTGAAGTTGAAGTCAAAGTCATTCGCCGAACGTATTAGTCATTTTTTTTCTCCCAAACGATAGGGGATAACAAATCCACAGAGAATATAAGTGTACAGTAAAGTCAATTTTATTCAGGGAAGTACATACATAGTTGATTTACAAACATAATGTTGGATTTATAGATAGAGCTAGTGCATACAATACCTAAAGCCACTATAGTAGGCATAGCATTTCAGGCAACCGGGCAGTATATATGGACCCCTTACTCAAATCTCTGAATATGTTAGATATTAAGTCCCTGCACATACTCTCATGTGTATTTTATATATATAAAACGCTGCACTGTAATGTCAATCCTGACCTTAAAAGCTTCCTAGAAGGTTGTAACAGATCCCATGAGCACCACACCAGAAACAAATACCTATTTGATATTCCAAGAGTACGACTTAGTCAAACTAGAAATGCTTTACAAATCAAGGGACCTCGAATGTGGAATGACCTCCCCAATTATGTTAAAAACTGTACCTCTCCCAACCAGTTTAAGATAAATAAAGATAAATTTATATGTTAAGAAAAATTCCACAAATCAACAACCCTGTTACTGACCCAGTATTTACCCAAGTCTTTCCTAAATCTAAACTTATCCAATTTATACCCATTGTTTCGTGTTCTATCTTGTGTTGACAATTTTAATACCCTATTAATATCCCCTTTGTTATATCCATTCAGGAAATTGTGGTTGATCTCGAACCCATTGAAAATGTGACGACTTATACTGAATTTTGGGCGTTACAAGGCAAAAACATAAGAACAAAGGTAACTGCAGAAGGCCTATTGGCCCATACCAGCCAGCTCCTATCTATAACAGATAACATAACAAACATAACAACAGTAAAAACATTTAGTGTGTGTTTGACGCTCACTGATATGTTCCATCGTTGTTTTATATATGGTGCTATTCTATCTTACGCTTTGTTGCTCTTTTATACCTACGGACTCATAGAACATTCTATTGCGAAAACATTGGCACAAAAATGAATGACGTACATACAATAATAATGTCAGGACAGTGAAATAATTATAAACTTTCAAAGCGCTGTATCGCCTATGTGTCGTCCTGTCACCAATACTGGGTAACAGTTCCACCACTTCCCACACTCTTGCGGGTGGGCCGCGACAATTATTCTACGTTTATATTCATATCACCGTGTTGGGAATTTCATTGCGAGTACATTGATACCAAAATTAACGCTGTAGGACAAGTGTGGAAGTGATAACAATCCCAAGAGTAAAAACATTTTGTTGCTCTTGGGCACTCACGGCGAGTCATCTACGTAGGTATTTATTTGGTGCTGGTATCCATATAACTTTTTGTGACCGTTTTTACTGATCGTTCATTTTTACTGATCGACATTTTTACTAATGTCGCAATAACATTCTAGAGAATGTTATTGCGAACACGTTGGTACCAAAATGAAATACATAGCTCAAGAACTAAGGTCAGGAGAGTAAAAAGAGTATACACATTTTTGTTTTGACGCTTAAGGTTATTGTGAGTACTCATCGCCTGCCTAGAAACTGGAATTCTGGTTGATCTCGAACCCATTGATAATGTGATTTAGTTTATTCTGCCGTTTAAAGAAAAAAAGAGCATATCAATGTTATATCACAGAAAACGAATTTATCATAAACTCATGTATTTGTCTTACAGGCTATGGTGCCAATGTCAGAATTGTCAAAATGATGTACTTTGCATACATCAGATCTTTAGTGGATTATGCTGCACCTCTGCTTGTTTTGATGCCTGAAAGAAAGCTTGGAGGGCTTGAAAAATTGCAGAACGAAGCCTTGAGGATAATCCTTGGGTGCCCTCGTACCAAAAAGATACTTAATATGAGAAAGGAACTTAATATTCTGAGCGTTTTTGATCGTGTTACTGAAATTAACTGTCAAATTGGTATAAAAATGCTTAGGCTAACTCATTCTAATCCTTGCACAGAAGCCCTCCAGAATTTCTTTATTGAAGATCAGCATTGTTCCAAATGGATAACAAAAACTGGAACTCAACTCAGAATATATGGGGTTCATGATTTGTACCAAGAGAAACAACAACGGCACTTTCCTGCACTGTAGGAGGTTACACCCTTTCCAGTTTTAATCCCTCCCTTTCCACCCAAGAAGCAAATCAGAGATCAGCCCAAGCTTCGTCTTGAGGCACAGCTCAACGCCTTAAGCCATATTGATGCTCTGTCCACAGAGCATTCTCTCTCTCAAATTATATACACTGATGGTTCCCTACACCGCACCATGGGTGCAGCTGGAAGTGCAGTTGTCCTGACAATGGGCGATGGCCTAGCTACTTTGAGTGGGGAGTCCGTATAAACAACTGGGCCTCTACCCTTCAGACTGAACTATTTGCCTTGATCCTTGCACTGAAATGTGTACAAGTCTCAAAACTTGATACATTAATTGTAAGTGACTCCTAATCATCCTTAAATGCTCTCAACTCTTTAAGACATAACTGTAACATGCTTGTGTCGGAAGCTAGACACAAATACAACAAAATTATTAAGGATGGTAACAGAGTCCATTTCATGTGGTCTCCATCTCATGTTGGGCTCCGAATGCATGATAGAGCTGATAAGTTAGCCAAAGAATCTGCCTTTAAAGGAGCCGTTGAGTGTAACCTTGGATTGTCAATGACCAATCTGAGAGCAGCAGTACACCGAGAACTTCAACAAGATCTTGTAGATCTGAGGCAAAGTGAAATTGACACCAGTAATTCCATCTATCATCATACTATCATGCAAGAGGAGCCACACATCTATGGATCATCCAATAAAATCAGCAGACTTCTAGATGTTACTACTGCTCGGCTTAGACTCGGTTACAAGTATCTCTGGGAATTCTCATTATCTGCTGATGTAGACCTCACCAAATGTAAACTGTGTCAACAAAATTATTCGCACAACCTCCGTCACTATGTGATGGAGTGCGAAAAGATACATGAATTTAGAGACAATTCTATAACCAATGTTCCAGTGATGTGTCAATATTTCATTCAAAATGATCTGCTACCAGAAATTTTAGCCAAATATCCCCAGTTTGCTAACTGTAGATAACAACTAAGTGATTGTAACCTATCCACCGCTGCCTACTGGATGGGGGGCGGTGTGCAGGACAAACATATAAATTTTGATACTAGCTCTCCACATATGTCAGTTGCTTAATTTAGAACCTGTACTTGAGGTCGATCTCGAACCCATTGTTGATGTGATGACTTATATTGAATTTTGTAACTAGCTCATCAAGATTGTAACTTGCTTAGCTAAATGAATTGTGGGGTTCAGTCCCTGAGCCCATTATGTGCCTCTGTAACCCTTTCCACAACCGCCCACAAGATGGGTATGGGGTGCATAATAAATGAACTAAACTAACTAACTCATATTGAACTGTTCCATCTCATGTTGGAAGATAGTGCTCAACGAGGTGGCGGATGACTTGGCCAAACGTGCCACATCAAAACCACAAGTTGACATTGAATGTGAATTAACAATGAGACAAGTAAGATTTATACTAATACATTTATACTAACTCTGTTGAGCGTTGACCATTTATACATCAAATCTGTTGATGTGAGCACTTTAGTTTAGTCTGCTGTTTAAAGAAAAAAAGAGCATATCAATGGTATATCACAGAAAACGAATATATCATAAACTCATGTATTTGTCTTATCATATTGAACTGCATTCATATTTTTAATATATAACAATATGAATATACAAATTTCTGTAAATCCCCTACCATGTTGGAATCTGTGGAAATGAATGAGCAAATGTGCTGGCTGAAGGCGCTGAAGGAAACCACATTGGTTTCATTTTGGATACAAATGTCCATGGAGATTCAAAATGGAAAATAATTATATAGTTGAACCTGCAGAGAGGAGTTTAAGAATCTGTGTTGAGAGTGATGGACACAGCCTTCACAATTATACTTCAGAGAATGTAAACATCTAAGAGTCATTAGAAATATGTGTAGAATAATAAACCCTACATTGTTTGAGTTAGGGAAAACACCATTTGTGATATATAGATACTAGCTGTTCCTAAAGATTCACCCATTTTGCACCAGCAAGGTAACATATAAGATTTTAAGAGTTGACGAATGTTAATCTTCTTGTTTGATAAACTGTGAACTTGAGACATAGTTAATAAGAACATTCCAATTATAACACAACAAAAAGTTTTCAAATTCTTTCACACCACTTTCCAGCAACTTATATAATTTATATAAATTATTTTAGGGAATAATACATAAATTATATATTTAAACATGATATAGTGTTTAGTGGAATGCATAAGGAGTCAAATTGTGTTAAAAAGAGCGATTTTTAGAAAATTTGGAAAACTACTTTTTTCTGTTCATATTATAACTAAATGGATTTTAAAGGTTTCACTCAGCCAATATATATCATTCACAATTTATTAATGAATTTTACAAAAAAACACCATAAATTTTATATTTAAACATGTAAAAACTATTTGTTTTACATTTGGAACAAAATAATGGTAGAAAAACAATTTAAAATAAAAGCTTTGTGTTTGGATTTTTTGAGTAAAAGTTTCTCAAAGGCTCTCCTGCACCATTCTCAATGCAAATCATTCCCACACCTATGGGAAGAGATAGGCGAACGTTGTGTAGATGATTTGTGTTTGCTGGGCTCCCACCCCCCTCGCAAGGGTGGGGGGTCACATGGAAGGAGAGGGGATGAGGAGGGGTGAGGGCTGGGTAGGCTTTGGGTGTTGAGGGGATGAGGGCTGGGTGGGTTCTTGGGGTTGAGGGGATGAGGGCTGGATGGGTTTTGGGGGTTGAGGGGATGAGGGCTGGGTGGGTTTTGGGGGTTGAGGGGATGAGGGCTGGACGGGTTTTGGGGGTTGAGGTGATGAGGGGGTCCTTGGAATGTGGGATGAATTTGACTCCAGTGGGGTCAGAGGGGTCAAGGGATGCGTTGGGGAGATAAGCAGGGGCGGCTGATTTGGGGAAGGGGTGACCTGAGACGCAAATGTGAGCTGGTTAGCATGGGGTGGATTAGCACTGGGGTGTGTAGCTGCGCTCAAAGCTGTGTGTGTGTGTGTGTGTGTTTGTGTGTACTATTTGTATTTACTATCTGCATCTGCAGAAACGAGCTATTAACTCTTGAACCCTGCCTTTCTAACCGATTTATTTTTTCTCTATTATGTCTACTACATATATTTCTCTTACACGCACACACATACATATCCCCAGGAAGCAGCCCGGAGCAGCTGTCTACTTAGCCGCTAGGCCCCCAAGTTGTGTGTACTCACCTAGTTGTGAGTACACTCATCTTATGGGCCCTAGATGTGTGTGTGTGTGTGTGTATGTACTCACCTAGTTGTGCTTGTGGGGGTTGAACTTTGGCTTTTTGGTCCTGCTTCTCAACTGTCAATCAACTGGTGAACAGATTCCTGAGCCTACTGGGCTCTATCATATCTATATTCCAAACTTTGTATGGAGTCAGCCTTCACCACATCACTGCCTAATGCATTCCGTCTGTTAATTACTCTGACGCTGAAAAAGTTCTTTCTAAAGTCCCTGTGGCTCATTTGGGTACTCAGTTTCCACCTGTGTCCCCTTGTTCGCGTACCAACCATGTTAAACAGTTTATCTTAATCTTACTTGTCAAATCCTCTGAGAATTTTGTAGGTAGTGATCATGTCTCCCCTTACTCTTCTGACTTCCAGTGTCGTGAGGTGCATTTCATGCAGCCTTTCCTCGTAACTCATGCCTTTTAGTTCTGGGACTATCCTAGTGGCATTCCTCTGAACTTTTTCAAGCTTCGCCTTGTGCTTCACCAGGTATGGGTTTCATTTTGGGGCCCGCATACTCCAGGATTGGTCTCACATATGTGGTATACAAGGTTCTGAATGATTCCTTACTCAGGTTCCTGAAGGCAGTTCTGATGTTAGCCAGCCTCGCATATTCCGCAGACGTTATTCTCTTGATGTGGGCTTCAGGAGACAGGTTTGGTGTGATATCAACTCCTAGATCTATCTCTCTGTCCGTTTCCTGAAGGACTTCATCTCCCATTCTGTATCCTGTGACCTACCTCCTGTTTCCACTGCCTAGTTTCATTACCTTACATTTACTCGGGTTGAACTTTAGTAGCCATTTGTTGGACCATTTATTTGGTCTGTCTAGGTCATCTTGAAACCTCATACTATCTTCCTCCATCTTAATCCTCCTAATAATTTTTGTTTCATCAGCAAACAATGAGAGGAATGATTCTATACCCTCTGGTAGATCATTTACTGTTTCATCAGAAACAGTATGAGTCCATGGACTGAACCCTGTGGGACTCCACTGGTGACGTTTCGCCAGTCTGAGACCTCACCCCTCATAGTGACTCATTGTCTTCTGGTACTTAGGTACTCCCTTATCCAATGGAGTACCTTACCTTTCACTCCTGCCTGCATCTCCAGATTTCGCACTTGTCTCTGGTGTCATACTGTGTCAAAGTCTTTCTGGCAATCCAAAAATATGCAGTCTGCCCACCCCTCTCTTTCTTGCCTGATTCTTGTTGCCTGATCGTAGAATTCAATTAATCCAGTTAGGCAGGACTTGTCAATCCCTGAAACGTTGTTGGTGTTGTGTCACAAAGTTCCAATGCTCCAGATGTTCCACTAGCTTTGTTTGCACAATTTTCTCCAACAACTAGCATGGTATGTAAGTTAGGGACACTGGCCTGTAGTTCAGTGCCTCCTGTCTATATTGGGACAGTGCCTTCTTGTATATTGGGACTACGTTTGCATCTTCCAAATTTCTTGCAGTTCACCTATTACCAGGGATTTGTTACACACTATGGAGAGTGGCAGGCACAGTGATTCTGCTCCTTCCTTTAGTGTCCATGGCGATATTACATCTGGGCCTATAGCCTTTGTCACATCCAACACTAGGAAAAGCTTCCTTACATCCACACTGGTAATCTCAAATTTATCTAGTGGTGCCTGGTTAAATATTCCTTCTCTTATCTCGGGAACTTCCCCTTGCTCTAATGTGAAGGCTTCTTGGAATTTCTTATTGAGTTCCTTTCACACTTCTTAGTCGTTTGAAGTGAATCTGTCTGCCCCTATCCTCAGTTTCATTACCTCTTCCTTCACTGTTGTCTTTCTCTTGATGTGGCTATGTAGCAATTTAGGCTGAGTCTTAGCCATGCTTACTATGTCGTTTTCATATTGCCCTTCTGCCTCTATTCTCACCCTGACGTATTCACTCCTGGCTCTCTGGTATCCTTCTCTGCTCTCAGTGTCATGTTATTTCTTTAGTTTCTTGACGCTCTTTTACTCAGTTGTTTGGCTAGCCTACAAATCTGATTATACAATGAGGTTTCTCATCTGCATTTCCTTTTTTTCCTTTTAGGCCGTGATAAACTTTTCTGCTGCCTCCTTACACTTCTGCGTGACGTATTCCATCATGTCTTGGGCCGTCTTTCCCCTGAGCTCTGTTTCCCATGTTATATCCATTAGGAATTTTCTCATCTCCTCATAGTTTCCCTTACGGAATGATTCATCCAGCGTTGGAGCCGTACCCCTAAATGTGTGACGCTGAACCCCTCTCCGAGATCAACCTGAACCTGACTAAAATTCAAGCACTCCAGTGTTCATTGCTGGTCGACCGATGGTAGCGTGAGTGTGGCTGTCGAGGTCGGTTTTCTCTTCTGGCAGAGAGTGGATGGATGGACGTTGTCCGCCTGTACGCAAGTAACAGTCTAGTGCAACAATCAGAGCTCTCGTTTGGAGGTTTAAGTTCCATATGCCCCAACCCCCTCACACCAGAACAGTTGATGGAAGAACTTCGAGGCCAGGGAAGAAGTTAATGGGAGAAACGTCGATGCTGGGGAAGTGTATGCTGAAATTTGTGGGAGAGCAGAACTCTATAGTGAGGAGTTGACCTCAAGCAGTGTAAAGGAGCAGTGAAGAGGAGTTTCAAGTTTATCTATAGAATCAGTGGTAAAGCATCATTGGTGTTTGAAGAGGACTTCGTGGTGAAGCAGTTTTGGGAGAACTACAGAAGTGGGTTGTTGAAAATTTTGGAAAACCTAGAGATGTACATGGTAGTGAGCCTGCAGGAGCAGAACAGACTTTTATGGTAGATACATAGGAATGCATAAGGGGGTTGCCTGAATGCTTATTGGCATGTAAGACGCAGTGTAAGGTGGATGATTGGTTTGTTCTTGTGTTGGGAAATATTTATAAAGATGTTTCTGGTGTTTCAGCCCAAGGCTGAGTTTTATATACTATTAGGGCTGAGTGTATATTATTGTTGTGACGAGATTTTAACCTCATTTAGTGAGGGAGTAGTAAGTGGAGTAGTAAACCAAGAGTTGAGCAGCCACTTGATATGAGCAGTTGGTGAATCCAGGATATGATATTGGATTGCTAACGTGTTGTAGCTGCTTAGAGTGTTGTATGGTAATATTTCATCTTTTGTGTGTCCTATATTGTATATGTTTTTTTTTCATTTATTAAATGTGAAGAGAATCATGGCTGCAGACAGGGTGGCCGAAAATTCTTATTCATAAAAAGGGGGATTTAGGAGATCATTCCAAACAAGGAGTGAGGAGTCATGGCAGCTCAAGTAGGGTTTGTATACAGGACAACGAGGTCAGTGTTGGAGTCACACCCCTAAATGTGTGATGCTGAATCCCTCTCCAAGATCAAAAGGCGTACAGGGTGATCTGAGAAAATTTCAAGCTCTCAAGTGTCCATTGCTGGTCGACCTATGGTAGCGGGATTGTGGCTGCCAAGGTCACTTGGTTGTTCCGGCAGAGAGTGGTTAGGGGACGTTGTCCGCCTGTACTAAAGTAACAGCCTGGTGCAACAGCCAGAGCTCTCATTGGAGGTATAAGTTCCATATGCCCCAACCCCCTAAGATCAGAATATATACTGGGGGCCTGTCCGGGAGATTGGATTGACACGCCCACAGTTTGAGTCCAAGAGGTTAGACTGATACACCCTTAACAGCAATAGATAACTGTGCGATCGCAGGTATATTCTTTCTCTCTCGGGAAGACTCATAGGACAAGATGGAGAAGGTGCAAACGTTTGTAGAGTCATGCAAACCTGAGGATTTGGAAGGTTGCACCAAATAGCAGTTAAAGCAGATAGCGGAGAAGTGTGGCATCAAGGTGAAGTCATCTAAAGTGGCTGAAATGAAGGATGAAATCTTTAGACAGTTGAGAGCTAAGAGTGAAGTTCCAGAACAAGGTGCCCAGAAAGGATCTGGAAGTGGAAACGAGGATGATGGACAGGATGAAGTGAGGTCCCAAGGATCAAGTAGGAGTAGCTGCAGTAGCAGGAGTAGCAGAAACAGGAGCTTGGAGAGGTTTCAGTTAGAGCTACAGATGCAACAACAACGTGAGGAGAGGTAGTTCCAACTGGAAAAGTGTAGGTTAGAACTTCAGATGAAAAATGAAGCAGAAAAAGAGAAAACTCGAATAAGAGAACTGGAGTGGAACAGGAGAAAGAAAACGAGAAAGCCCAAGTCGAACAAAAAAAAAGAGAACAAAACAAATGGAGAGAGAAGCCAATAGAGCTTTGGGAGAGAAAAGGATTAAACATGAATTGCCAGAGAGCACCCTCCAGGTATCACACCCACACGATATTAAAGTAAGAGAAAAAGACATTTCCCTATTTGTGCCTGAGGAGGCAGAGAGCTTCTTCAAGCATTTCGAGAAGGTAGCGAACATTAAAGAGTGGCCATAGGAAGAATGGGCCCAATTGGTTCAATTAAGATTAACCGGTGTTGCCAGAGAGGCATATACCCAGCTGTCATTGGAGGAATGCCGAAATTATGGGACAGTAAAGAACAGCATACTACGCTCTTTTCAGTTGACTCCTGAAGCTTATAGAAAGCTCTTCAGAGAAATGATAAAGGCGCCAGTAAGTACATTTGCTGAAATAGCAAAGGGTCTGGAAAGGTGTTTCCAGAGATGGACGGAGGCTGCCGGGATGGGATCTTATACTGATCATGGAGAAATTCCTGGAAATGATGCATCCCGAAATGAAGTTCAAGATCCAAGAGGCATGAGTGAAGGATGTAAGAGATGCCCCAGATAGGGCAGACATGATTACTGAGGCGTATAAGAGCTTAAGGAAAAACAGGGTGAAAAGTGAAGCAAGACGTAAGAATGGCAGACCCAGTGGAGTCTGGGACGAAGAGCTTTTGGTGGACAGACGAACAGACCAGTTAGCTATAGACCCCAGGAAGGAGAGTTTCCGAGTCCGCCTGCTTGAAACAAGCAGGAAACCAAGTATGTACCGAGAAATCAAGAATCCAATCAGACCCCGCAGAGTACAGGTACTGTACCTGGGCCGAAGAGATCCAAGGCGAGTGGACAGTCATAGCCACTCAAGAATGTATAGAAGAGACTTCTCCCAAATGAGATGTTACAATTGTAACAGATTTGGTCACATGAAGAAAGATTGTAGACAGTGCAAGAGAGTTGTGTCCATGACAATGTGTTAACCCTGAAACAAATGTATTAATGAATCGCAGACGAGGAGTCACAATAACGTGGCTGAAATATGTTGACCAAACCAAACACTAGGAAGTGAAGGGACGACGACGATGTTTCGGTCCGTCCTGGACCATTCTCAAGTCGAGAATGGTCCAGGACGAACCGAAACGTCGTCGTCCCTTCACTTTCTAGTGTGTGGTCTGGTCAACATATTAATGTATTACAGGACAAACCACAGAAAGTAAACTTCGTGAATGAGAGGTATAGGCCGTTCATCAGTAGAGGATGGGTCAGCATTGAAGGCCAACCTGTGGTGGAGGCTAGAATCCTCAGAGATACTAGAGCTAATCAGAGTTTGATTCTGAGAGGCCTGATTGGGGACGATCGACTGTTAGCTGGCAGTAAGAAGACTCAGGTTCATGAGGTGTTGTTGGAGAGTGACATGCCCGTATGTGCTGTCGTGCTGAAGTCGGATTATTTGTTGGCGGAGGTGATATTGGGAGTATGTCCTGACATACCTGTTCCAGGAGTCCAGGTGATACTGGGTAGTGTCTTGTGTGGATCCAAGGTGTTACCAGAGCTAATAGTGAAGACTGTGCCAGAGGAGTGCCAGAAGGGCCGTGGTATGGATGGAACACCGGACAAAGTAGACCTAGCTAGCATCCTCGAGGATAAGGCAGAGGACAGCCAAGTCATTGTGTACCCTGCCTGTGTAATGACAAGGTCGGATATAGCCGCCGAAGGTGACACTGGAGACGATGTAGCAGTTTCGACTCCACCGAAGGAAGAAATCAACGTGGAAGTATTAGGGCTGTTCAGTGAAGGTTTAGCTAAGGAAAATGAAGGCTCGGTGAGGTCAGAAGTGAAGATGACCGTGCCTGAACGATTCAGCGTGAACAGAGTGGACCTAATTAGAGTGCAGAACGACAAATTCATAGAACTGACCAAGGAGGCGAAAGGGGGAAACTCGTGTCCGGAGTCCCCAGTGCATTATTAAATGGACAATGGCATATTGATGAGGAAATGGCGACTGGATACAGCCGACGCAGATAGAGTGTGGTTGGAAAAACACGTGGTGTGTTGGTACCGAAGGAGTTTAGGGCAGTGGTGTCAGAACTATCCCACTCCATGGACATGGCAGGGCACTTGGGTGTGAAAAAGACCTTGAAGAAGGTGTAGGAACATTTTTATTGGCCAAATATATGGAAGGACATGAGAAGGTTTTGTCGGACATGTTTGGCATGCCTGCGTGCAGGTAGGCCGGGCTATACTAAAGACACAATTGAGGCCTATCCCAGCTTTTGGTAAGCCTTTCGAGAGAGTCCTGGTAGTTTGTGTTGGTCCGTTGCCAAGAATCAGGAAAGGCCACGAATATTTGTTGACCATAATGAGTATGGCCATCCGTTTCCCGTAAGCGGTCCCCTTGTGGAAAGTGGCCTCACGAGCCGTTCTGGATGGACTGCAGAACTACGTTGCATAGGTAGGCATGCCCAAGATTGTCCAGACGGACCAGGGGAGCGTATTCCAATCAAAACTGGTCAGGGAAACATTAAGAGGATGGCAGGTAGAACAAGTACGCTCGTCACTGTATCACCCCTCATTCGCAGGGGGTATTACAGTGTTTCCATGGAACGCTGAAGAGTTTTTTACGGATATACTGTGCTGAGGAAAGGAATAGGTGGGACGAGGCATTACCATCTGCAATTTTTGCCATCAGGGATGCGGTGGTGGAATTGGTCGGATTCACTCCGTTGCAGCTGGTATACGGACACGCAGTGAGGAGCCCATTGAGCGCATTTAAAGAACAGCTAACTGAGGAAAGGCAGAAAGTGGATGTTGGACAATATGTGAAAACTTTTGGTGAGCGACTGTAATGAGTTTATGAGCTGTTATGGGGGATCTAGAACATTATGGAGAAGGGTCAGCAGTTAGAATCAGGATGTATCACAATTAATGGAGATCATATAGGCCCGGCCCCCAATAAAAATATAAAACTGTATTAACTTAGTGGCTTCAAGAAAATGTCAGCCTAGAGGTAGATCATTGATCTCCTACACAGGAAGAATGGATACTCCTTTAAAACTAACTTATTTATTAAACCATCTTAACAACCCCCATATACATTAAATAACAATAACAATAATTACTTTACCACACTATCTTACGTTAAAAGCCTTGGTCCACATAGACAGGATACAAGGTTTTACAATTAGGACAAGCTAGGGTAAAGTCTACTAGGCAAGGAACACTAGCAAGGATTCTAGGTAGCTTAATGGTACCACTTGAGCACACGTGGTTCCACTGAGACCCCTTAGAGTAACTTAGCAATATAAACACTAGCATAACCTATACACATTACTACACACTTATGCCAGAAAACGAAAATGCAGCACGATACTTAGCTTTGTAAATTAGACACAGGATAAAGTAAGGGAAGAGGAGGAGGAAGAGAATCAAGGCAGTCCCACAGGTAGGTCTCTACACCACACCGCCTGAACAGAGAAGAACACAGGAGCCTCCAGTCTCAGCTCTCTCCAGCTGTTGCCGGGGAGACAACAGCTGATCGTGCTGCTTGTAAACATTACAAATCTTCACAGACATAAAAACTGGTTACTTTAATACTTCTAAGAATAGTTGATAATTAGTTCGATTAGTTAGATTAGTTGATAACAAAAACAAGCTCAATAGTCTGAATGCTCTGTGAGAAACAAGATTCGTCTTATGTCTGGCAAGGAAGATAGGGACAAAGGCGCGTCGACAAGCGCACCAAATAATGTAAAGTAATTTATTTATAGCTCAATTTGACCTCTGATTTCCACTGAGGAAACCAGGGCCGTAACACTCGTCCCCCCTTCAGAGAAAAAAAAAATATGGCTACTAGAATAGTAGTCATATTTTTTTTGTAAGAGTATACAGCGAATAAAAAGGAAAATCTATGACATAAAAGAAAATTAACCCAAAAAAAATCTCTGCAAGAAAAACCTAAAGGAATTCTCTGAAAGAAAATGCACATACAAAAAAAACGGGGAAGTAATAAATTTAAAACGGAATATTTAATGTCACAGGAGAACCTAAAAAAAAATAACTAAAGCATGACAGTTGGTATATGGCTTCTTGTGGCTCAAATGAATGCTACTCAGGTAACCGGGACAGCGCATCGGCTATCACGTTGAGCCGGCCCGGTAGGTGGGTAATGGAAAGATTGAAGTCCTGTAGGTACAATGCCCACCTGAGGATGCATTTATTTTTTGCCTTCATCTGGTTTATGAACACTAGTGGGTATGGTCCGTGTACACTTCCACTATATTACCTGTGAGGTATACTTCAAACTTTTTACATGTTAACACTAGTGCCAATGCCTCTTTTTCTACCACTCAATAATTGTGTTGTGCCTTGTCAAATTTCACAGAGTAATAGTATACTGGGTGGTCCACCTGATCATTCCCAGTTTGCAACAACACTACACAAGCCCCCGAGTCAGACTCGTCAACATGAATTTTAAACAATCGGTCGAACCTTGGACTAGCGAGCACTGGGGCGGAAGCTAAGATCAATTTCAAACTTTTAAATGCCTCTGCACATGACCACCTAAATTTAATGGCCTTTTGCAACAAGTCTGTGAGAGGAGTGGCAACACTGGAAAAGTTCTGATAAAAGCGTCGGTAGTACGCACACCTACCGATAAATCTTTGAATGTCCTTCTTAGACCGGAGCACTGGATACTCCAATATGGCACTGATTTTGTATTGCCGAGGTAACACTTTTCCTTGGCCTACTTCATAACCAAGGTACGTCACTGTGCCTTGGCCAAAATGACACTTTTTTGCATTTAGAGTTAAATTTGCACTTTTCAGAACTGTGAACAACTGGCGTAACCTAGCTATGTGGTCAGTCCAATTACAATCAAAAAGCACAATGTCATCTAGATTTGCCCGACAATTTGGCACATTAGCGAGCAATGAGTTCATTAGCCTCTGGAATGTGGCAGGGGCATTATGCAAGCCGAACGGTAACACTTGATATTCAAAGACACCATCGGGTGTTACAAACGCAGTTAGTTGTTTGGCACGTTCAGTGAGCGGGATCTGATAATAACCCCTTGAGAAGTCGAATTTCGAGACATACGTGGCGTTTCCGATCTCGTCGATGCAGTCTTCTAGGAGGGGCAGCGGATAGGCATCCACCATGGTCACCTTGTTGAGCTGCCGATAGTCGGTGCATAATCGCCAGGAGCCGTCTGGTTTGGGGACCAAAAGGCAGGGCGAGCACCAAGAGCCCTGGCTCTGCCGGATGAGGCCGTGCAGGAGCAGGAAGTCGACCTCTTTCCGTATGATGGCCTTCTTTCAACCCGTTCTCACACAAGACAGCACATATATGACTTAATGCTTAAAGTCAATATGTTGCATGTGATTTAGTACATATGTGATATATTCCCAGTTACCTTTTTTTCCAAGGCCCAAACTCTTCCTCACGTACCAATTTACGTCTCACAATACCCGTCCATCAACGTAGATAGCAGAATAATCGTGATTGGTTCAATTATAATGAAAATTGTAGTTTTCAGGTCCCACATGGGTTGTGAAATTTACCTACTATTGTCCATGCTCTTAGAATATTACAGATCAGCTACATCCTATTGAAGGCTCGTAGTTTTGTTTTGAGAAATATTAGTTGTTCTTAGTAAGTTATAATAAGCACTATAAATTATTACATAGAATAACACCAATCAATCCACCAATCAATATTATATACCATAGTTTGTGCTTAAAAAATCTTTAAAGAATGTTTTGTAGGAACACTAACAGAAAACGATGTTATGTTGGAATCTTTATGGGGTAAACTACTGCAAACAAGATGGTATGGTGTTTACTATACCAACTATAGGATGGGTATAGGGTCCACTACCACCTGTTAGGTGGGTAAGGGGTCCATTACCACTCGCAGGATGGGTATGGGGGGGTCACATCCACTCACAGGATGGGTATTGGGATCACTTCCACCCACAGGAAGGGTATGGGGGTCCAATACTATCCACTGGATGTGTATGGCGTCCACTACCACCGACAGGATGGGTATGGGGCTCACAACCACCCACAGGATGGGTATGGGGTCCAATACCACCCACAAGATGAGTATGGCGTCTACTATCACCCACAGGATGGGTATGGGGCTCCAACCACCCACAGAATAAGTATGGGGTCCAATAACACCCACTGGATGTGTATGGCGTCCATTGCCGCCCACAGGATGAGTATAGGGTCCAGTATCGCCCACAGGATTAGTATATAGGGTCCACTGCCGCCCACAGGGTCGGTAGGGGGTCCACTACCACCCACAGGGTTGGTAGAGGGTCAACTGCCGCCCACAGGGTCGGTAGGGGGTTCACTGCCACCCACAGGGTCGGTATGGGGTTCACTACCGCCCACAGGGTCGGTAGGGCGTCCACAGGGTCAGTAGGGATCCACTACCGCCCACAGGGTTGGTAAGGGGGTCCACTACCACCCACAGGGTCGGTAGGGGGTCCACTACCGTCCACAGGGTTGGTATGGGGTCCACAGGGTCAGTAGGGGGTCCACTGCCGCCCACAGGGTCGGTAGGGGGTCCACTGCTGCCCACAGGGTCGGGAGGGGGTCCACTACCGCCCACAGGGTCGCTATGAAGTCAACTACCGCCCATAGTGTTTGTATAGTGTCCACTACCGCCCATAGTGTTATTATGGGGTCCACTCCCCCTCATAGTGTCGGTATGTGGGTCCATTACTACCCACAGGGTGTGTCTGGGGTCTATTTTTTCTGTATAGCAGAGGTGGCAATACTGCTTTTCCAATCTCATTTGTTGTTCAATGTAAAATATTTGTTGCTCGACTTGCAACAATTTATATATATATGTATATAGTATAGTGCCTTTGCAATAATGTACCAATGTGTGTATTTTCATAACCCATTTTAAATTCTTGAAAAATATATAACTACATAGTGAATGCAAGTCAATGTATATTTATTTATTTATTTATTTATTTATTTATTTATTTATTTATTTATTTATTTATTTATTTATTTATTTATTTATATACAAGAAGGTACATTGGGTTAGAGAGAATACATAGCATAGTATTTGGAATCTTGTAAACCCACTAGTACGCGCAGCGTTTCGGGCAGGTCCTTAATCTAACAGATAATTTTAAGTAGGTAAATTCTAGCAGAATTAATAAAATGATAACAGATACATTGCAAGAAAAAAAAATGAGATGAGAGAGAATAGTAAGTATTTTAAAGCACATTGGTTTATTAAAGCTCTGGTTGATTACACTGACTACTTGATTGGTAATTTAAACAAGATTAACAGACACCGTACAGCAGATTGATAGCACATATAAGAAGACAACAATGATCACAATGGTAAAGATGTTCGGATTGGGTACATAAAGATAGGGAGATTGGGTAGCAATACATACAGTGCAATTTTAAAGCAACAAGGTAAAAAAACTATTCAGATGAGATTAGGTACTTTTTAGTTTTGTTTTTGAATGATGCAAAAGTTGGACAGCTTTTCAATTCATTATTGAGTGAGTGCCATAGACTGGGTCCGTTTATTTGCATAGAGTGTTTACACAGACTATGTTTAACTCTGGGGATATCAAAGAGATATTTATTTCTGGTGTGGTGATAATGGGTCCTATTACATCTGTCCAGGGAAAGTTTCAGAGCAGGATTTGCGTTTTAGAACAGGGTTTTGTAAATGTAATTGACACAAGAAAATTTGTGGAGTGAGATTATGTTTAGCATGTTAAGGGAGTTAAACAAGGGGGCTGAGTTTTGTCTGAAAGCAGAATTTGTTATTATTCTGATAGCAGATTTTTAATGGGTGATGATGGACTTGAGGTGGTTTGCAGTGGTTGAACCCCATGCACAGATACCATAATTAATATAGGGATAGATTAGTGCACAATATAGAGATGAGAGCAGAGTTAAGTACATAATATCTGATTTTGGAGAGTATCACAACTGTTTTAGAGACTTTCTAAGTTATGTGTTGTATGTGGGTGCTGAAGCTGAGTCTCTTGTCTAGGTACAGGCCAAGAAACTTTCCATCATTTTTATTGCTAATGTTTACATTATTTATCTGAAGCTGAATTGCATTTGTAGATTTGCTTCCAAATAAAATGTAGTAGGTCTTTTCTATGTTAAGTGTTAGTTTATTGGTTGACATCCAAAAGTAGACTTTTTTTATTTCATTATTAACAACATCATTTAGTGTATGTGGGTTGGGGGTTAGAGTAGATGAGGGTAGTGTCATCAGCAAACAAAAAAGGTTTGAGAATGTTAGAGACATTAGGCAGATCATTGATGTATATAAGAAATAGGAGAGGTCCCAAGATGCTGCCCTGTGGCACTCCAACAGTTATTGGTAGAGTGGGAGAGGTTATATTATTGATGGTTACACATTGGAGTCTGTCAATAAGATAGGATTGGATATAGTCCAGTGCATGGTCTCGGATTCCATAATGATGGAATGTTCCGAACCATAATGGAAACAGACCCAACTATAGGATGGGTTAACCTAAGTTAACTGTGCGTTGCACAGTTAACTGTGCTGCGCACAGTGCATTGCTCTTCAACAAGTCACTTGAACTCCAAACCTCTCCAGATATTCTAAAAAAAAGCGAGAGTAACCCCTGTCCACAAATGTGGTGATATCACAGATGTTAACAACTACAGACCTATATCAATCCTGCCTAACTTGACAAAATTTTTTAAAAAACTAATCTACAAGCAGTTTTACTCTTATCTAGCCAAACACAATATACTTAGCTCTTGCCAATATGGCTTCAGACCCAAAAAAAGCACTAACGATGCACTTATTAGAATGATTAACTTGATTCATGCAGCTCTTGATAAAAATGAGTTACCTGTTGGGTTATTTGTGGACCTGCGTTAGGCTTTTGACACTGTCAACCCCCAAACCCTTCTTCTTAAATTACATCATTATGGCGTCAGAGGACACTCCCTGCAATACCTCAAATCCTACCTTACTGACAGGCTCCAGTATATTTCTGTGAATAATTCAATTTCTCCCACCCTACCCATCAATATTGGTGTTACTCAGGGCAGCATACTTGGCCCTCTCCTCTTTCTCATCTACATTAATAACCTTCCAAATGCCTCCCAACACCTCAAACCAATTCTTTTTGCTGACGACACAACCTTCATTTACTCCAATCCTGACCCCCTTGCTCTAAATGCCACAGTAAATACTGAGCTAAATAAAGTCCATCTTTGGCTAACTGCCAACAAACTCACCCTTAACATTGACAAAACTTTCTATATTCTGTTTGGCAATAAATCCTGTAATCAAATATATCTCAAAATAAACAATACCCGAATTTGTAACAAATTAGATGGCAAATTTCTTGGCATTCTCATTGACCACAAGCTGAATTTCCAGGGACACATTCTAAATATATCAAAAAAAGTTTCAAAAACTGTTGGCATTCTTTCTAAGATCAGATATTATGTAGATATTATGTATGAAATATTGAGAAAATTCATGCTAGAATTATTAATCTTTCTTTTTCGGTCCTATTTAACAACATATATATATATATATATATATATATATATATATATATATATATATATATATATATATATATATATATATATATATATATATATATATATATATATATATATATATATATATATATATATATATATATATATATATATATATATTAGTATATTTTGGTAGCAGTCTTTCCTGTAGACATATATTATTAAATATGACCGAAAAAGTAAGATTAATAATTCTAACACAAATTTTCTCAATCTTTCGTACATTACGCTTCACTGTTGGAGGTAAATCAAAAATCAATTCTCCAAAATTCATTTTTATTTCTAGTCTGACACGACACGGGCGCGTTTCGTAAAACTTATTACATTTTCAAAGACTTTAGTTCACAAATACACAACTGAATAGAACTTACGTATCTCCGATTTTATATCTACATTTGAGTGAGGTGGAAGGGGTGATGTGGCATTAACACAAGACAGAACAAAGTGTGGTATTAATAGGGTATTAATTTCATCAACACAAGACAGAACAAGAGTATTAATAGGGTATTAATTTCATCAACACAAGACAGAACACGAAACAATGGATATTGAATAGAAGTGTTTGTAGAAAGCCTATTGGTCCATATTTCTTGATGCTTCTATATTGGAGCGGAGTCTTGAGGTGGGTAGAATATAGTTGTGCAATAATTGGCTGTTGATTGCTGGTGTTGACTTCTTGATGTGTAGTGCCTCGCAAACGTCAAGCCGCCTGCTATCGCTGTATCTATCGATGATTTCTGTGTTGTTTACTAGGATTTCTCTGGCGATGGTTTGGTTGTGGGAAGAGATTATATGTTCCTTAATGGAGCCCTGTTGCTTATGCATCGTTAAACGCCTAGAAAGAGACGTTGTTGTCTTGCCTATATACTGGGTTTTTTGGAGCTTACAGTCCCCAAGTGGGCATTTGAAATTAATGAAATTGATGAAATTAATGAAGTTGATGAAAATATATGCTATTTAACAGCATATATATATATATATATATATATATATATATATATATATATATATATATATATATATATATATATATATATATATATATATATATATATATATATATGTCGTACCTAGTAGCCAGAACGCACTTTTCGGCCTACTATGCAAGGCCCGATTTGCCTAATAAGCCAAGTTTTCCTGAATTAATATATTTTCTTTAATTTTTTTCTTATGAAATGATAAAGCTACCCATTTCATTATGTATGAGGTCAATATTTTTTTATTGTAGTTAAAATTAACGTAGATATATAACCTAACCTAACCTATCTTTATAGGTTAGGTTAGGTTAGGTAGCCGAAAAAGTTAGGTTAGGTAGTCGAAAAACAATTAGTTCATGAAAACTTGGCTTATTAGGCAAATTGGGCCTTGCATAGTAGGCTGAATAGTGCGTTCTGGCTACTAGGTACGACATATATATATATATATATATATATATATATATATATATATATATATATATATATATATATATATATATGTATATATATATATATATATATATATATATATATATATATATATATATATATATATATATATATATATATATATATATATGTCGTACCTAGTAGCCAGAACGCACTTCTCAGCCTACTATGCAAGGCCCGATTTGCCGAATAAGCCAAGTTTTCATGAATTAATAGTTTTTCGACTACCTAACCTACCTAACCTAACCTAACCTAACTTTTTCGGCTACCTAACCAAACCTAACCTATAAAGATAGGTTAGGTTAGGTTAGGTAGGGTTGGTTAGGTTCGGTCATATATCTAAGTTAATTTTAACTCCAATAAAATAAAATTGACCTCATACATAATGAAATGGGTAGCTTTATCATTTCATAAGAAAAAAATTTGAGAAAATATAATAATTCAGGAAAACTTGGCTTATTAGGCAAATCGGGCCTTGCATAGTAGGCTGAGAAGTGCGTTCTGGCTACTAGGTACGACATATATATATATATATATATATATATATATATATATATATATATATATATATATATATATATATATATATTAGTATATTTTGGTAGCAGTCTTTCCTGTAGACATATATTATTAAATATGACCGAAAAAGTAAGATTAATAATTCTAACACGAACTTTCTCAATCTTTCGTACATTTCTTTTCACTGTTGGTGGTAATTCAAAAATCAATTCTCCAAAATTCATTTTTATTTCTAGTCTGACGCGACACTTGAGCGCGTTTCGTAAAACTTATTACATTTTCAAAGACTTTAGTTTAAACATACACAACTGAATAGAACTTACACATCTCCGATTTGTTTATATCTACATTTGAGTGAGGTGGATGGGGTGAGGTGGTATTTAATAAGGTATGAATTTCATCAAC
>NC_091173.1:29871568-29926568 GCF_040958095.1 Procambarus clarkii | reverse complement strand
AAGGAACAAGAGGGTTCCACAAGGGAAGAATGGAGGTCTAAGGACAAAGCTGCAGTGGCAGGGATACTAAAGGAGATAGGTCTGGAAAGGACAGAAATAGAAAAGTTTTTCCGGATTGGCCAGTACAACAAAGCCAAAGACCGGTTGATCAAGGTAGTGCTCAAAAGCGAGTGCATCAAAGAGAACATACTAGCAAAAAAGAGCAAACTGAAATATGTAACGAATTACAGACAGGTATTCCTTCAGAGGGACATGACCAGGACAGAGATAATACAGGCAGCAGATGCAAGGAAAAGGCGCAGGCAAAGGGAAGGGAGCCAGGGAGCCTCAACCCCCAACCCAGCAATCCCAGTGGGGAGCGTGGAACCCCAACCCAGCACCTCAGGAACTCCAGAGGGGACTGCAACATCCCAACTCACCACCCTATAGGTGGGGAGTTCCACCATTTCCCCCAATCCCATCCTCCCTCCCAACCCTGAGTACCCCCTTCCCTCCCACCCCCTGGACTTCCTCCAGCCCTAAGCCGGCCAAGACATGAACTAAGTCCTCCATCCCCCACCCCAATTCTAAGCCATCCTCCCCTTGCCCCTCCTTCCCCCCCACCCCCACCTCCCTCAGAAACCCTGGTACCTACCCCACAGGAGGATGAGCCTACCCAAGCAGACATGCCTATGGAAAAGCTTCCTGCACTAGTGGGGAGGGTGGGTGAAAATGGACATAGGAAAATGAGCTTCAAGGTAATGTACTAAAACATCGAAGGGATTACCAACAAAGCAAATGAACTGGTAGAAAGGGCGCAGGAAGAAATTCCAGATGTAATAGGACTCACAGAAACAAAATTGTCAGGAGTAATAACAAATGCTGTGTTTCCAAATGACTTTAATATAGTAAGGAAAGAGAGAGATGGGAGAGGAGGAGGAAGAGTGGCTCTGCTGAAAAGGAAGGACTGGAGCTTTGAAGAGATGGAAATTCCGGGTTGCGACGGATTCAGAGATTACATAACAGGACCTATGACAAAGGGTGGACCTAAGATAATAATGGCAGTCATTTACAACTCTCCGTTAAATGACAGAAGACCCAGACAAGAGTTCGATAGAAACAACATGGCTACCATTAACATAATAGAGAGAGCAGCTTCAGTTGCTTGCAGGAATGGATCCAGACTCTTAATCATGGGCGATTTCAACCATGGAAAGATAGACTGGGAGAATGGGGACCCACATGGAGGTGAAGATACATGGAGATCTAAACTTTTGGAAGTGAGTACAAGGAACTTTCTGAGCCAACATGTCAAGGGGCCCAGAAGAATGAGAGAAAATGACGAACCAGCTAGACTCGACCTGATTTTCACCTTAAGAAGTCAAATATGAAGCCCCCATAGGAATGAGTGAACACAGTGTATTTATATTTGAGTATCTGGTAGAAGTAGGGATAACCTATCCAAGGACGGGATTGGAAGGAAAAAGACTAAGTTACCGAAGAGGAAAATATGACGAGATGAGGGACTTCCTAATGGGAATACCATGGGAAACAGAACTCAGAGAAAAGACTGTATAGGATATGATGAATTATGTCACTCAGAAGTGTCCGGAGGCTGCAGACAGGTTTATCTCAGTCCAAAAAGTGAAAAATGAAAAGCAACAGAAGAATCCGTGGTTCAACCAGGAATGTGCGGCAGCAAGGCAATTGAGTAAAGGAACATGGCGAAACTACAAGAACAACAGAACACCAGAGAGCAGGGAGAGATACCAGAGGGCCAGGAATGAGTACATCAGAGCGAGGAGAGAAGCAGAGAGGCAGTACGAAAGTGACATTGCGAGTAAAGCTAAGACCCAACCAAAACTGCTCCACAGCCACATCAGGAGGAAAACAGCAGTGAAGGAACAAGTGATGAAACTGAGAAAAGGGGAGAACAGATACACAGAGAACGACAAAGAGGTGTGTGAAGAACTCAACAAGGGATTCCAGGAGGTCTTCACAATTGAACAAGGAGAGGTCCATGCACTAAATGAGGAGGCAAACCGAACAACCTTGGAGGAAATTTACCTCACCAGTGATGAGGTCAAAAGGAATCTGTTGGAGCTGAATGTGTCAAAAGCTGTTGGGCCTGACAGAATCTCACCGTGGATTCTAAAAGAAGGCGCAGAAGCATTAAGTGTGCCACTCTCTATGGTGTATAACAGGTCACTGGAAACGGGGGACCTTCCGGAAAGCTGGAAGACAGCTAACGTATTCCCAATTTACAAAAAGGGTGACAGGCAAGAGGCACTGAACTACAGGCTAGTTTCCCTAACTTGTATACCATGCAAGGTGATGTAGAAGATTGTGAGGAAAAGGCTCGTAGAGTATCTGGAGGGAAGCAGCTTTGTAACACACCACCAGCATGGGTTCAGAGATGGTAAATCGTGCCTCACAGGCCTAATAGAATTCTATGACCAAGCAACACTTATTAGGCCGGAAAGAGAAGGGTGGGCAGACTGCATTTTCTTGGACTGTCAGAAAGCCTTTGACACAGTACCTCACAAAAGGCTGTTACAAAAGTTGGAGCAGCAGGCAGGAGTTGAAGGAAAGGTGCTCGAGTGGATAAGGGAGTATCTAAGCAAAAGGAAACAGCGAGTAACGGTGAGGGGTGAGGCATCAGAGTGGCGAGATGTCACCAGTGGAGTTCCACAGGGCCCTGTTCTCGGACCCATCCTGTTTCTATTATATGTAAACGACCTTCCAGAGGGTACAGACGCCTTCCTCTCAATGTTTGCTGATGACGTAAAAATTATGAGAAAAATCAAAACAGATGAAGATAGACAAAGACGACTTGGACAAACTGGAGGAATGGTCTGGAATATGGATGCTAAAGTTTACCTCAGGAAAGTGTAAAGTAGTGAAATTAGGCGAAGGGAGCAGAAGGCTGAACACAAGGTACCATCTGGGAGGTGAAATCCTACAAGAGTCATATAGAGAGAAAGATCTGAGGGTCGATATCACACCGAACCAGTCCCCAGAGGCCCACATCAAAAGGATATCATCAGCGGCATATGCTAGACTGGCCAATATAAGAACTGCCTTTAGAAACTTGTGTAAGGAATCGTTCAGGACCCTATATACCACTTATGTAAGACCAATCCTGGAGTATGCAGCTCCAGCCTGGAGTCCATACCTAGTTAAACACAAGACGAAATTAGAGAAGATTCAGAGGTATGCCACCAGACTGGTCCTGGAACTGAGAGGAATGAGTTACGAGGAAAGGCTAAGGGAGCTGAACCTCACAACCCTGGAAAACAGAAGAGTAAGGGGAGACATGATAACCACCTACAAAATTCTCAGGGGAATTGACATTGAAGACAAAAACAAACTCTTTAGCGCGGGTGGAACACGAACAAGGGGACACAGGTGGAAACTTAGTACCCAGATGAGCCACAGAGACGTTAGATAGAATTTTTTCAGTGTCAGGGTAGTTAACAAATGAAATGCTTTAGGCAGTGATGTGGTGGAGGCTGACTCCATACACAGTTTCAAATGTAGATATGATAGAGCCCAGTAGGCTCAGGAATCTGTACACCAGTTGATTGAAACTTGAGAGGCGGGACCAAAGAGCCAGAGCTCAACCCCCGCAAGCACAATTAGGTGAGTACACACACAGAACAAGAACCATAACAAGAGAGGCTGACAGGCAACACAGGCTGCGGGACTCGACGACACAAGTGGAGTCCCGCAGGGGTCAGTACTTGGACCAATACTGTTTCTGATATATGTAAATGATCTCCCAGAGGGTATAGACTGGTTTGTCTTAATGTTTGCTAATGATGCAAAAATTATGAGGAGGATTGAAACAGAGGATGATAGTAGGAGGCTACAAGATGACCTAGACAGACTGAATGAATGGTCCAACAAATGGCTGCTAAAGTTTAACCGAGTAAATGCAAAGTAATGAAACTAGGCGGTGGAAACAGGAGGCCAGACATACGATACAGAATAAGAGACGAAGTACTTAATGAAACGGAAAGAGAGAAAGATCTAGGAATTGATATCACACCAAACCTGTCTCCTGAAGCCCACATAAAATGAATTACGGCTGCGGCATATGCGAGGCTGGCTAACATCAGAACAGCCTTCAGGAACCTGCGTAAGGAATCGTTCGGAATCTTGTACACCACATACGTTAGACCAATCCTGGAGTATGCGGCCCCAGCATGGAGCCAGCAACTTGTCAAGCACAAGACGAAGCTGTAAAAAATTCAGAGGATTGCCACTAGACTAGTCCTTGCACTAAGTGGCATGCGTTACGAGGAAAGGCTGCGGGAAATGCACCTTACGACACTGGAAGACAGAAGAGTGAGGGGAGACACGGTCACTACCTACAAATTCCTCAGGGGAATTGACAGGGTAGACAAGGATAAACAATTCAACAATGGCGATACGCAAACAAGGGGATACAGGTGGAAACTGAGTACCCAAATGAGCCACAGGGACGTTAGAAAGAACTTTTTCAGTGTCAGAGTAGTTAACAGGTGGAATGCATTAGGCAGAGATGTGGTGGAGGCGGATTCCATATACAGCTTTAAATGTAGATATGATTGAGCCCAGTAGGCTCATGAATCTGTACACCAGTTGATTGACAGTTGAGAGGCGGGACCAAAGAGCCAAAGCTCAACCCCCGCAAAGGGTTGGGAGAGATACCACAATTAGGTGAGCACACACACACACACACACACACACACACACACACACACACACACACACACACACACACACACAAACACTCACTAGAACTATTCTTGCTCTCTCTCTCTCTTGCTCTCTCTCTTGACAAGGGCAAAATGGCAGGTGGACGCAACAGGGACACAGGGAACAGCCAGAGTGACCAAACGAAGGACATGTTAACCCAAGTTCTGGAGGAATTCAGGAAGGAGATGCAGGAAATGAGGATTACAATTAACAACCTGCAAAGTGAGCTGACATCAGCAGGGGAGGAGATCAAATCCCTCACAGAGAAAAATAAAGAGACCGAGCATCAGATTATCATCCAAAGGGAAGGTGGGAATGTTACATTGGAAGGAAATACTTCTGTACCTGAAACATTTACGGACATACTGAAAAAGAGGTCAGAAGCTATGGACACAGTGAGGGAGATAGCCATGCAAGTAGCCACCTCACAGGAAGCAGCAAGGTGCACCACTCAACTGCTGGAGAGAAAAAGATCAGTGGTAGTTGTAGGCATCAAAGAACAGGAAGGATCCAACAGGCAAGAATGGAATAGCAAGGATAGAGAGGCAGTACAGGGGCTACTGAAGGGGTTACAGATGGAAGGTGCTGAACAAAACATTGAGAAGGTTTTCAAGTTGGGCTGGTACAACAAGGACAGAAACCGACTTGTAAAGGTGGTGTTTACAAACGAAACCACGAAGGAGGATATTCTCGAAAGGAAGAGTCGACTGCAGCATGTGGAGGGATACAAAAAAGTATTCCTGCAGAGGGACAGGACGAAGGAGGAGAGAGCCAGGGCAGCAGAGGCAAGGAGGAAGCGCAGAGAGAGAGGAGCAAGCCAGGAAATCACAGCCCCCAACACAACAGTCCTAGAGACAAGAGGCGAACCCAAAACCAGCATCCCAACAACACCAGAGGGGAGGGCAACACCACCACCCCCCTCTGCATAGAAACCCTCCCTTCCCCTCACCCTACCTGCCCCCACCCAACCCTCCCTCCCCCCCACCCCATTCTGACACTGTCACCCCTTCCCCATTCCCATCATGTCCCCCCTCCCACCTTTCCCCCCTCCCCCTTCATTCCATACCCACCCTATCCCTCCTCCCCCCTCACCCCATATCCTCCATGTCCCCCCAATCTCCCTAACCCACACCCTACCTGTTCCCCCTTCCCTGAAACCCCCACAACCCACTCCAAACTTCTCTGAGACCCTGCAAACCACCTCACAGATCTTCTCACCCACGGAACAGCTTCCCACACCAGCAGAATGCTAGCCAAGAGAGGGACAAGAAAATGAACAGAAGAAAGTGAGCTTCAAGGCAATGTACACTAACATAGATGGGATTACAAATAAAACAAGTGAACTCAGAGAATGGGCACTAGAAGAAAACCCAGACATAATAGCACTCACAGAAACAAAGCTAACGAAAACCATAACAAACGCAGTGTTTCCACAGGGCTACTATGAACTGAGGAAAGAGAGAGAAGGAAGAGGAGGAGGTGGTGTAGCTTTGCTACTCAGAGAAGGTTGTAGTTTCGAAGAGATGGTAATTCAGAACTGTGAAGATTTTAGTGACTACATATCAGACACCATAGCAACTGGAAGACAGAAAATTATAGAAGTAGTCATATATAACCCCCCACCGAATGACAGAAGATCCAGACAGGAATATGATAGAAACAACTTGGCCAACATCAATATAATAGAGAGAGCAGCTTCTGTGGCTAGCAGGAACGGATCCAGGCTGTTAATCATGGGAGACTTCAACCATGGGAAGATAGATTAGGGAAACAGAGACCCACATGGAGGCCCAGACACATGGAGAGCTAAGCTGCTGGATGTGGCAACAAGAAACTTTCTAAGTCATCACGTCAAGGGACCGACAAGAATGAGAGGAGGGGATGAACCAGCCTTGCTTGATCTGATATTTACCCTAAATGAGTCGGATATAAGGGAAGTTAAGTTGGAAGCCTCCTTGGGAATTAGTGATCATAGCGTATTGAGCTTTGAGTACCTGGTTGAACTAGGAATTATCACCCCAAAAAGGAACTGGGAAACAAAGGGCTGGCATACCGAAAGGGAAACTATGAGGAGATGAATAAATTCCTATGGGATATAAATTGGGACACAGAGCTCGGAACCAAGTTCGTACAAGACATGATGGACTATGTCACCCAAAAATGTCAGGAGGCTGTAAGCAGGTTTGTCCCAGTCCGGTAGGAAAAAACAGAGAAGCAAAGGAAGAATCCATGGTTTAATAGTTAATGTATGAAAGCAAAGGAGCTGAACAAAAGGGCATGGAGGAACTTCCGTAATAACAGAACACCAGAAAGTAGAGAGAGATACCAGAGAACCAGGAACGAGTATGTTAGTGTGAGAAGAGCAGCTGAGAAAAGGTATGAAAATGATATAGCTAATAAAGCCAAGACCAAACCAAAGCTACTACACAGTCACATCAGGAGGAAGACAACAGTGAAGGAACAGGTGATGAAACTTAGGGTGGGCGAGGACAAGTACACAGAGAATGACAAAGAAGTGTGTAAAGAACTCAACAAAAGGTTCCAGGAGGTCTTTACAATAGAACAGGGAGAAGTCACGGCGCTAGGAGAGGTGGCAGCAAACCAGGTGACCTTGGATAGGTTCGAAATTACAAGAGATGAGGTCAAGAAGCACCTATTGGAGCTGGATGTGAGAAAAGCCATTGGGCCGGATGGAATCTCACCATGGGTATTGAAAGAGTGTGCAGGAGCACTTTGCTTGCCACTCTCCATAGTGTATAGTAGGTCACTGGAAACGGGAGACCTACCAGAAATATGGAAGACTGCTGATGTAGTACCAATATTTAAAAAGGGTGACAGACAAGAGGCACTGAACTACAGGCCAGTGTCCTTAACTTGTATACCATGCAAGGTGATGGAGAAGATTGTGAGAAAATCCTAGTAACACATCTGGAGAGAAGAGACTTCGTGACAACTCATCAACATGGGTTCAGGGAGGGTAAACCTTGCCTTACAGGCTTGATAGAATTCTACAATCAGGTGACAAAGATTAAGCAAAAAAGAGAAAGATGGGCGGACTGCATTTTTTTGGACTGTCAGAAAGCCTTTGACACAGTACCCCATAAAAGGTTGATGCATAAGCTGGAGAAACAGGCAGGAGTAACTGGTAGGGCGCTCCAGTGGATAAGGGAGTAGGTAAGCAATAGGAAGCAGAGAGTTATAGTGAGGGGTGAGACCTCAGAATGGCGTGAAGTCACCAGTCGAGTCCCACAGGGCTCTGTGCTTGGACCTATCCTGTTTCTGATATACGTAAATGATCTCCCAGAGGGTATAGACTCATTCCTCTCAATGTTTGCTGACGACGCCAAAATTATGAGAAGGATTAAGAAAGAGGAGGACAGCTTGAGGCTTCAAGAAGACCTGGACAAGCTGCAGGAATGGTCGAAAAAATGGCTGTTAGATTTTAACCCAAGCAAATATAATGTAATGAAGATAGGGGTAGGAAGCAAGAGACCAGATACAAGGTATCATTTGGGAGATGAGATACTTCAAGAGTCAGAGAGAGAGAGAAAGACCTGGGAATTGATATCACGCCAGACCTGTCCCCTGATGCTCATATCAAGAGGATAACATCAGCAGCATATGCCAGGTTGGCTAACATAAGAACGGCCTTTAGAAACTTGTGTAAGAAATCTTTCAGAACATTATATACCACATATGTCAGACCAATCCTGGAGTATGCGGCTCCAGTATGGAGTCCGTATCTAGTCAAGCATAAGACTAAACTGGGAAAGGTTCAAAGGTTTGCCACCAGATTAGTACCCGAGCTGAGAGGTATGAGCTACGAGGAGAGACTACGGGAATTGAACCTCACTTCGTTGGAAGACAGAAGAGTTAGAGGGGACATGATCGCCACATTCAAGATTCTCAAGGGAATCGACAGGGTTGATAAAGACAGGCTATTTAACACAAGGGGCACACGCACTAGGGGACACAGGTGGAAACTGAGTGCCCAAATGAGCCACAGAGATATTAGAAAGAACTTTTTTAGTGTCAGAGTGGTTGACAAATGGAATGCATTAGGAAGCAATGTGGTGGAGGCTGACTCCATACACAGTTTCAAGTGTAGATATGATAGAGCCCAGTAGGCTCAGGAACCTGTACACCAGTTGATTGACAGTTGAGAGGCGGGACCAAAGAGCCAGAGCTCAACCCCCGCAAGCACAAATATTTGAGTACAAATAGGTGAGTACAACACAAACACCATCCACACAACACAACACAAACACCAACCACACTACACAACACAAACACCAACTACACTACACAACACAAACACCAACCATACTACTCAACACAAACACCAACTACACTGCACAATACAAAACACCAAACACCCTACACAACGCAAACACTAACCACAATACACAGCACCAACACCAACCACAACACAAAACACAAACACCAACCACACTGCACAAGACAAACAGCAAAACCCACTACACAGCACAAACAACAGTACACAACGCAAACACAAGTCGCCCTTCACTTCACAAACACAAAGCACACTACACAACACAAACTCCAACTACATTATACCACACAAACACCAGCCAAACAACACAGCTCAAACACCAACCACACGACACAACACAAACACCAACCACACGACACAACACAAACACCAACCACACTACACAACACAAACACCAACCACACGACACAACACAAACACCACCTAACAATCTAACGGGGTGAGACTAGCTTGAGCTACCTCATCCCTTTGTGTGTATTTTACCTCAATAATCTTATTTCAATTTCAATTTCAATACACAACACGAACACCATCCACACTACACAACACAAACACCAACCACACTACACAACACAAACACCAACCACACTACACAACACAAACACCATCCACACTACACAACACAAACACCAACCACACTACACAACACAAACACCAACCACACTACACAACACTAACACCATCCACACTACACAACACAAACACCATCCACACTACACAACACAAACACCATCCACACTACACAACACTAACACCATCCACACTACACAACACAAACACCATCCACACTACACAACACAAACACCAACCACACTACACAACACTAACACCATCCACACTACACAACACTAACACCATCCACACTACACAACACAAACACCATCCACACTACACAACACAAACACCAACCACACTACACAACACGAACACCATCCACACTACACAACACAAACACCAACCACACTACACAACACAAACACCAACCACACTACACAACACAAACACCAACCACACTACACAACACTAACACCAACCACACTACACAACACAAACACCAACTACACTACACAACACAAACACCAACTACACTACACAACACAAACACCAACCACACTACACAACACAAACACCAACCACACTACACAACACAAACACCAACTACACTACACAACACAAACACCAACCACACTACACAACACAAATACCAACTACACTACACAACACAAATACCAACCACACTACACAACACAAACACCAACCACACTACACAACACAAACACCAACTACACTCCACAACACAAATACCAACCACACCTCACAACACAAACACCAACTAGACTATGTAACACAAACTCCAACCACATTACAAAACACAAACACCAACTATACTACACCACACACACACCAACTACAGTACATAACACTATTAACAAATGTACTAAACACTATCATCACCAATACTACACAACATATCACCAACTACACTGTAGAGCACTATCTCTAACTATACCACTATCACCAACAAGAAAACACTTTCAAGAAATACAATACTCACTATTTCAACTGCACTGTAGAACACTGCAACTAACTTCACAACACTATCAATACCTACTCTGTAAGTAATTATGAAAAGAAGGCTCCAAACCGGGAAGACTATATAGCACAACTACACTGTAATTATAATACAAAACACTATTAACAACTACACTATGAAACACTGTTACAAACTACACTGTATAACACTACTAAATCGTCGCAACGCAAACACGATCACAAACTAAAGTTCACCACACAGTCACTAATAAGACTGTACCGTAGTAGGCATCCATCACTAAAAACACAGTACAACACTATCACTAATTTCACTATCTCTAGCTACGCTATCACTGATCACAGCACATTATAAAACAAATGCACTAAAAAATTTCCCAACGAAATACTACACAACCCACCACCAACTACACTGTAGAACACTGTAACTATCTGAGTGGTATGGGTCTCCCAACTTTCTGATGTGTAGTTTGGTCATCATATCTTCATCCACGTTATTGTGACTCATCGTCTGCACTGAAACTAACCAAACAAGGCAGCACTAGCACCTACACTGTAGAACATTAATTAACTACCCTACAAAACAATATCACCAACTACATTCCAGAACAATAATACAAACTACACTGTTTAACACTATAATTATCCACACAACACAATCACTAACTACACTTCAAAACACTTTCACCATCTAAACTATACAATACTCTCACTAAAGACAATATAGAACATTACGATCAATAAACAACAAAGTTGCTAACTATACTTTACAACACTATCAGCATCTACACTACACAACCATATAATTAACCATACCACGCACTACTGTTACCATCTACACTACATACTAATATCAATAACGTCACTACACAACACTATCACCAATTTCACTATTCGACACTGTAACCAACTTAAAGTCACAATACTATCACCAACAACACCAATAATATCAACACCATACAACACTATCGCGAACTATAATATGCACACTATATAATATATGCGCATTATATAATAATACTCACCATAGCCCGAGCTGCTTGGGACTTTTTGTTCCAGGTAGCGAATCTTTAACAACAACAACAACGTGCAACATATTTGTCTGCTACACTACACAATACTATCACCAACTCACTTACTATGTACACAGCGCAGTACAATCATCAACTACATTTCTTATCGTTATCATAAAACACAATACATAACACTATCACAATTACACTGCCCAACACAATCAACACCTACACTGTACAACACTATCAACACCAACACTGTCCCACACTATCAACACCAACACTGTCCAACACTATCAACACCAACACTGTCCCACACTATCAACACCAACACTGTCCAACACTATCAACACCAACACTGTCCAACACTATCAACACCAACACTGTCCAACACTATCAACACCAACACTGTCCAACACTATCAACACCAACACTGTCCAACACTATCAACACCAACACTGTCCAACACTATCAACACCAACACTGTCCAACACTATCAACACCAACACTGTCCCACACTATCAACACCAACACTGTCCAACACTATCAACATCTACACAGTCCAACACTATCAACATCAACACTGTGCACCACTATCAACATCCACACTGTCCTACACTATCAACACCAAGACTGTCCAACTCTATCAACATCTGCACTGTCCAACACTATCATAAGCTTATATTAACTACACAACACAAAACCACCAACACCTACACTGTCCAACACTATCTGCCAACACTGTCCAACACTATCAACACCTACACTGTCCAACACTATCTGCCAGCACTGTCCAACACTATCAACACCTACACTGTCCAACACTATCATAAGCTTATATTAACTACACAACACAAAACCACCAACAGCTACACTGTCCAACACTATCAACACCTACACTGTCCAACACTATCTGCCAACACTGTCCAACACTATCAACACCTACACTGTCCAACACTATCTGCCAACACTGCCCAACACTATCAACACCTACACTGTCCAACACTATCATAAGCTTATTTTAACTACACAACACAAAACCACCAACAACTACACTGTAACACTATCATAAACTACTCTGCACAACATTACCTCCCTAGCTACACTACACAACAAAATTAACTGTACACAACACTCACGCTCTTCACTGAACAACAATGATCATTTATGAATAAAATATAGAATTTCAAAATATTAACTTAATATTAATAGGCAGTCGAATAGGCAGTCTCCGTGGTGTAGTGGTAAGACACTCGCCTGGCGTTCCGCGAGCGCTATGTCATGGGTTCGTATCCTGGACGGGGAGGATTTACTGGGCGCAATTCCTTAACTGTAGCCTCTGTTTAACGCAACAGTAAAATGTGTACTTGGATGAAAAAACGATTCTTCGCGGCGGGGATCGTATTCCAGGGACCATAGGATTAAGGACTTGCCCGAAACGCTACGCGTACTAGTGGCTGTACAAGAATGTAACAACTCTTGTATATATCTCAAAAAAAAATATAATAATACTCCCTAACTATATTAATCCCTATCTGTGATATAAATTGTACTCCAATTGTCACTGAGTAGACTATATAGTAACATTCAAGATGGAAGTCCTATACATCGGGACGTACCATCCCTTCCTGAAGACTATCAGGATCTTGTATGAACAAGACGTCCGCGAGGTTCTTCAAAAAACCCACCGACCATTAGGACAGTGTCGATTAGTAATAGACAAGGAGCTGAGGCGGGAGAGTGCCCTTGCCTGCGGAGAGGGAATGTTTCTGGCTATATACCTACCAACGGCGATTCATACCGTGGCCGTATTCCGGTGTGGAGACGGCCGCTACCTCTACTATGACTCTACTCCCCGTGGTGTCCACTACCTGTTTAGGGACTATGCCAAGAGACACAGAATTACCAGAGACCAATTGACGGTGGTGAAGGCCGTATTCCAGCGTCCACTTTATAATACCTGCGCCTACCACGTCCTCTCCTTCCTGGACCATGTTACCCGTTCTTCAATCAATGACTCTTGGCTCCTCGCTAAGGAATATAAGGATAACATGGGGTCTTTTAGTGACTGGATAGTTGTGAGGCGTTTGATGGATATTATACAAGAGGCAAAGATTCAGATTGATCTCCGCATGGATCGCTACGGCAATGATAACATTGTGCCTGAGTACATCCCAGTTCGAACCCCACCACCCCCTCTTCCCCCTTGCTATCGTGTCTACCCCACACACCTCCGTCCGTGCCCATACCTCCCTCCGACCCTTCAAACACCTCCCCCTTTCTTCCCCACACCTCCCCCAAACTTCCACACACCTCCCCCAAACTTCCACACACCTCCCCCAAACTTCCACACACCTCCCCCAAACTTTCACACACCTCCCCCAAACTTCCACACACCTCCCCCAAACTTCCACACACCTCCCCCACCCTATTACACACCTCCCCCAACCTTCTACACACTACCCTCCCTCCCTTCCCCACAAATTAGTCAGTGAGGAGCAGCAGCAGTTACGCTACAGTCCGCCCCTCTCACATAACTTATTCTACATTTCCTATGTCTAAAATAAAATAAAATTATTGTCAAAATGATTGTGTAATGTGATGTTAAAAAAATAAATAAATGATGTGTGTGTGTGTGTGTGTACTCACCTAATTGTGCTTTCTGGGGTTGAGCTTTGGCTCTTTGGTCCCGCCTCTGTGTGTGTGTGTGTGTGTGTGTGTGTGTGTGTGTGTGTGTGTGTGTGTGTGTGTGTGTGTGTGTGTGTGTGTGTGTGTGTGTGTGTGTGTGGGTGTGTGTGGGTGTGTGTGTGTGTGTGTGTGTGTGTGTCTGTGTGTGTGTGTGTGTGTGTGTGTGTGTGTGTGTGTGTGTGTGTGTGTGTGTGTGTGTGTGTGTGTGTGTGTGTGTGTGTGTGTGTGTGTGTGTGTGTGTGTGTGTGTGTGTGTGTGTGTGTGTATGTGTGAGTGTGTGTGTACTCACCTAATTGCACTCACCTAATTGTGCTTGCGGGGGTTGAGGTTTGGCTCTTTGGTCCCGCCTCTCCACCGTCAATCAACTGGTGTACAGATTCCTGAGCCTATTGGGCTCTATCATATCTACATTTGAAATTGTGTATGGAGTCAGCCTCCACCACATCACTTCCTAGTGCATTCCATTTAATAACTACTCTGACACTGAGAAAAATTAATTCTAATGTCTCTGTAGCTCATTTGGGTACTCACTTTCCACCTGTGTCCCCTTGTTCGCATTCCTCCAGTGTTGAATAGTTCATCGTTGTTTACCCGGTCGATTCCCCTGAGGATTTTGTAGGTTGTGATCATGTCCCCTCTTACTCTTCTGTCTTCCAGTGTCGTAAGGTGCATTTCCCGCAGCCTTTCCTCATAACTCATGCCTCTTAGTTCTGGAACTAGTCTAGTAGCATACCTTTGGACTTTTTCCAGCTTCGTCTTGTGTTTGACAAGGTACGGGCTCCATGCTGGGGCCGCATACTCCAGGATTGGTCTTACATATGTGGTGTACAAGATTCTGAATGATTCCTTACAAAGGTTCCTGAACGCCGTTCTGATGTTAGCCAGCGTCGCATATGCCGCAGACGTTATTCTCTTTATGTGGGCTTCAGGAGACAGGTTTGGTGTGATATCAACTCCTAGATCTTTCTCTCTGTCTGTTTCATTAAGTACTTCATCTCATATTCTGTATCCTGTGTCTGGCCTCCTGTTTCCACTGCCTAGTTTCATTAATTTGCATTTACTCGGGTTGAACTTCAACAGCCATTTGTTGGACAATTAGGTGAGTACACACGTGTGTGTGTGTACTCACTTAGTAGTGTCTGCAGGATCGAGCATTGACTCTTGGATCCCGCCTTTCGAGCATCGGTTGTTTACAGCAATGACTCCTGTCCCATTTCCCTATCATACCTGGTTTTAAAATTATGAATAGTATTTGCTTCCACAACCTGTTCCTGAAGTGCATTCCATTTTCTAACTACTCTCACGCTAAAAGAAAACTTCCTAACATCTGTGTGTGTGTGTGTGTGTGTGTGTGTGTGTGTGTGTGTGTGTGTGTGTGTGTGTGTGTGTGTGTGTGTGTGTGTGTGTGTGTGTGTGTGTGTGTGTGTGTGTGTGTGTGTGTGTGTGTGTGTGTGTGTGTGTGTGTGTGTGTGTGTGTGTGTGTGTGTGTGTGTGTGTGTGTGTGTGTGTGTGTGTGTGTGTGTGTGTGTGTGTGTGTGTGTGTGTGTGTGTGTGTGTGTGTGTGTGTGTGTGTGTGTGTGTGTGTGTGTGTGTGTGTGTGTGTGTGTGTGTGTGTGTGTGTGTGTGTGTGTGTGTGTGTGTGTGTGTGTGTGTGTGTGTGTGTGTGTGTGTGTGTGTGTGTGTGTGTGTGTGTGTGTGTGTGTGTGTGTGTGTGTGTGTGTGTGTGTGTGTGTGTGTGTGTGTGTGTGTGTGTGTGTGTGTGTGTGTGTGTGTGTGTGTGTGTGTGTGTGTGTGTGTGTGTGTGTGTGTGTGTGTGTGTGTGTGTGTGTGTGTGTGTGTGTGTGTGTGTGTGTGTGTGTGTGTGTGTGTGTGTGTGTGTGTGTGTGTGTGTGTGTGTGTGTGTGTGTGTGTGTGTGTGTGTGTGTGTGTGTGTAGTCACCTATTTGTACTCACCTAGTTGTGCTTGCGGGGGTTGAGCTGTGGCTCTTTGGTCCCGCCTCTCAACTGTCAATCAACAGGTGTACAGGTTCCTGAGCCTATTGGGCTCTATCATATCTACACTTGAAACTGTGTATGGAGTCAGCCTCCACCACATTACTTCCTAATGCATTCCATTTGTCAACCACTCTGACACTAAAAAAGTTCTTTCTAATATCTCTATGGCTTATTTGGGCACTCAGTTTCTACCTGTGTCCCATAGTGCGTGTGCCCCTTGTGTTAAATAGCCTGTCTTTATCAACCCTGTCGATTCCCTTGAGAATCTTGAATGTGGTGATCATGTCCCCCTAACTCTTCTGTCTTCCAACGAAGTGAGGTTTAATTCCCGTAGTCTTTCCTCATAGCTCATACCTCTCAGCTCGGGTACTAGTCTGGTGGCAAACCTTTGAACCTTTTCCAGTTTAGTCTTATGCTTGACTAGATATTGACTCCATTCTGGAGCCGCATACTCCAGGATTGGTCTGACATATGTGGTATATAATGTTCTGAAAAATTCCTTACACAAGTTTCTAAAGGCCGTTCTTATGTTAGCCAACCTGGCATATGCTGCTGATGTTATCCTCTTGATATGAGCTTCAGGGGACAGGTCTGGCTTGATATCAACCCCCGGGTCTTTCTCTCTCTCTGACTCCTTAAGTATCTCATCTCCCAAATGATACCTTGTATCTGGTCTCCTGCTTCCTACCCCTATCTTCATTTCATTACATTTGCTTGGGTTAAACTCTAACAGCCATTTGTTCGACCATTTCTGCAGCTTCTCCAGGTCTTCTTGAAGCCTCAAACTGTCCTCCTCTGTCTTAATCCTTCTCATAATTTTGGCGTCGTCAGCAAACATTGAGAGGAATGAGTCTATACCCTCTGGGTATACGTATATTTATACGTATACATTTACGTATATCAGAAACAGGATAGGTCCAAGCACAGAGACTTGTGGGACTCCACTGGTGACTTCACGCCATTCTGAGGTCTCACCCCTCACTGTAACTCTCTGCTTCCTATTGCTTAGGTACTCCCTTATCCACTGGAGCGCCCTACCAGTTACTCCTGCCTGTTTCTCCAGCTTATGCATCAACCTTTTATGGGGTACTGTGTCAAAAGCTTTCCGACAGTCCAAAAAATGCAGTCCGCCCATCCTTCTCTTTCTTGCTTAATCTTTGCCACCTGATCATAGAATTCTATCAAGCCTGTAAGGCAAGATTTACCCTCCCTGAACCCATGTTGATGGGTTGTCACGAAGTCTCTTCTCTCCAGATGTGTTACTAGGTTTTTTCTCACAATCTTCTCCATCACCTTGCATGGTATACATGTTAAGGACACTGGCCTGTAGTTCAGTGCCTCTTGTCTGTCACCCTTTTTGTATATTGGTACTACATTAGCAGTCTTCCATATTTCTGGTAGGTCTTCCGTTTCCAGTGACCTACTATACACTATGGAGACTGGCAAGCAAAGTGCTCCTGCACACTCTTTCAATACCCATGATGAGATTCCGTCCGGCCCAACAGGTTTTCTCACATCCAGCTCCAATAGGTGCTTCTTGACCTCATCTCTTGTAATTTCAAACCTTTCCAAGGTCACCTGGTTTGCTGCCACCTCTTCTAGCGCCGTGACTTCTCCCTGTTCTATTGTAAAGACCTCATGGAACCTTTTGTTGAGTTCTTCACAAACCTCTTTGTCATTCTCTGTGTACCTGTCCTCGCCCACCCTAAGTTTCATCACCTGTTCCTTCACTGTTGTCTTCCTCCTGATGTGACTGTGTAGTAGCATTGGTTCGGTCTTGGCTTTATTAGCTATATCATTTTCATACCTTTTCTCAGCTGTTCTTCTCACACTAACATACTCGTTCCTGGTTCTCTGGTATCTCTCTATACTTTCTGGTGTTCTGTTATTACGGAAGTTCCTCCATGCCCTTTTGTACAGCTCCTTTGCTTTCATACATTCCCTATTAAACCACGGATTCTTCCTTTGCTTCTCTGTGTTTTCCTGTCGGGCTGGGACAAACCTGCTTACAGCCTCCTGACATTTTTGGGTGACATAGTCCATCATGTCTTGTACGGACTTGGTTCCGAGTTCTGTGTCCCAATTTATATCCCATAGGAATTTATTCATCTCCTCATAGTTTCCCTTTCGGTACGCCAGCTCTTTGTTTCCCAGTTCTTTTTTGGGGGTGATAATTCCTAGCTCAACCAGGTACTGGTTGTGTGTGTATGTGTGTGTGTGTGTGTGTGTGTGTGTGTGTGTGTGTGTGTGTGTGTGTGTGTGTGTGTGTGTGTGTGTGTGTGTGTGTGTGTGTGTGTGTGTGTGTGTGTGTGTGTGTGTGTGTGTGTGTGTGTGTGTGTGTGTGTGTGTGTGTGTGTACTCACCTAATTGTACTCACCTAATTGTGCTTGCGGGGGTTGAGCTCTGGCTCTTTGGTCCCGCCTCTCAACCGTCAATCAACTGGTGTACAGATTCCTGAGCCTATTGGGCTCTATCATATCTACATTTGAAACTGTGAATGGAGTCGGCCTCCACCACATCACTTCCTAATGCATTCCATTTGCTAACTACTCTGACACTGAAAAAGTTCTTTCTAACGTCTCTGTGGCTCATTTGGGTACTCAGCTTCCACCTGTGTCCCCTTGTTCGCGTCCCACCAGTGTTGAAAAGTTCGTCCTTGTTTACCCGGTCGATTCCCCTGAGGATTTTGTAGGTTGTGATCATGTCCCCCCTTACTCTTCTGTCTTCCAGTGTCGTGAGGTGCATTTCCCGCAGCCTTTCCTCATAACTCATGCCTCTTAGTTCTGGGACTAGTCTAGTAGCATACCTTTGGACTTTTTCCAGCTTCGTCTTGTGCTTGACAAGGTACGGGCTCCATGCTGGGGCCGCATACTCCAGGATTGGTCTTACATATGTGGTGTACAAGATTCTGAATGATTCCTTACACAGGTTCCTGAACGCCGTTCTGATGTTAGCCAGCCTCGCATATGCCGCAGACGTTATTCTCTTTATGTGGGCTTCAGGAGACAGGTTTGGTGTGATATCAACTCCTAGATCTTTCTCTCTGTCTGTTTCATTAAGTACTTCATCTCCTATTCTGTATCCTGTGCCTGGCCTCCTGTTTCCACTGCCTAGTTTCATTACTTTGCATTTACTCGGGTTGAACTTCAACAGCCATTTGTTGGACCATTCACTCAGTCTATCCAGGTCATCTTGTAGCCTCCTACTATCATCCTCTGTTTCAATCCTCCTCATAATTTTTGCATCGTCGGCAAACATTGAGAGGAACGAATCTATACCCTCTGGGAGATCATTTACATATACCAGAAACAGTATAGGTCCGAGGACTGACCCCTGCGGGACTCCACTTGTGACGTCTCGCCAATCTGAGACTTCACCCCTCACACAGACTCGTTGTCTCCTGTTGCTTAGGTATTCCTCTATCCACCGGAGTACCTTCCCTCTCACTCCAGCCTGCATCTCCAACTTTCGCACTAGCCTCTTGTGTGGCACTGTATCAAAGGCTTTCTGACAATCCAAAAATATGCAGTCTGCCCACCCTTCTCTTTCTTGCCTTATTTTTGTTGCCTGGTCGTAGAATTCAAGTAACCCTGTGAGGCAGGATCTGCCATCCCTGAACCCATGTTGATGCTGTGTTACAAAGTTCCTTCGCTCCAGATGCTCCACTAGTTTTTTTCGCACAATCTTCTCCATCAGCTTGCATGGTATGCAGGTTAGGGACACTGGCCTGTAGTTCAGTGCCTCCTGTCTATCCCCTTTCTTGTATATCGGGACTACGTTAGCTGCTTTCCAAATATCTGGCAGTTCCCCTGTTGCCAGTGATTTGTTATACACTATGGAGAGTGGTAGGCTCAGTTCTCTTGCTCCTTCCTTTAGAACCCAAGGGGAGATTCCATCTGGGCCTATAGCCTTCGTCACGTCCAACTCTAGTAAACACTTCCTTACTTCCCCACTGGTAATCTCAAACTCTTCCAGTGGTTCCTGGTTAGCTATTCCCTCACTTACCTCTGGAATTTCTCCTTGTTCTAAGGTGAAGACCTCCTGGAATTTCTTATTCAATTCCTCACACACTTCCTTGTCATTTGTAGTGAATCCTTCCGCCCCTATCCTTAATCTCATAACCTGTTCCTTTACTGTTGCTTTTCTCCTAAAACAACAGTAAACTGTGTTTACACACACACACACACACACAACTGTGTGTGTGTGTGTGTGTGTGTGTGTGTGTGTGTGTGTGTGTGCACTCACCTAGTTATACTCACCTAGTTGTGTTTGCGGGGGTTGAGCTCTGGCTCTTTGGTCCCGCCTCTCAACCGTCAATCAACAGGTGTACAGATTCCTGAGCCTATTGGGCACTATCATATCTACACTTGAAACTGTGTATGGAGTCAGACTCCACCACATCACTTCCTAATGCATTCCATTTGTCAACCACTCTGACACTAAAAAAGTTCTTTCTAATATCTCTGTGGCTCATTTGGGCACTCAGTTTCCACCTGTGTCCCCTTGTGCGTGTTCCCCTTGTGTTAAATAGACTGTCTTTATCTACCCTATCAATTCCCTTCAGAATCTTGAATGTGGTGATCATGTCCCCCCTAACTCTTCTGTCCACCAGCGAAGTGAGGTTTAATTCCCGTAGTCTCTCCTCGTAGCTCATACCTCTCAGCTCGGGTACTAGTCTGGTGGCAAACCTTTGAACCTTTTCCAGTTTAGTCTTACCCTTGACTAGATATGGACTCCATGCTAGGGCTGCATACTCCAGGATTGGCCTGACATATGTGGTATACAAAGTTCTGAATGATTCTTTACACAAGTTTCTGAATGCCGTTCGTATGTTGGCCAGCCTGGCATATGCCGCTGATGTTATCCGCTTGATATGTGGTGCAGGAGACAGGTCTGGCGTGATATCAACCCCCAAGTCTTTTTCCTTCTCTGACTCCTAAAGAATTTCCTCTCCCAGATGATACCTTGTATCTGGCCTCCTGCTCCCTACACCTATCTTCATTACATTACATTTGGTTGGGTTAAACTCTAACAACCATTTGTTCGACCATTCCTTTAGCTTGTCTAGGTTTTCTTGAAGCCTCAAACTGTCCTCTTCTGTTTTAATCCTTTTCATAATCTTAGCATCGTCCGCAAACATTGAGAGAAATGAATCGATACCCTCTGGGAGATCATTTACATATATCAGAAACAAGATAGGACTGAGTACAGAGCCCTGTGGGACTCCACAGATGACTTCACGCCAATCAGAGGTCTCACCCCTCACCGTAACTCTCTGCTTCCTATTGCTTACATACTCCCTTATCCACTGGAGCACCTTACCAGCTACACCTGCCTGTCTCTCCAGCTTATGTACCAGCCTCTTATGCGGTACTGTGTCAAAGGCTTTCCGACAATCCAAGAAAATGCAGTCCGCCCAGCCCTCTCTTTCTTGCTTAATCTTTGTCACCTGATCGTAGAATTCTATCAAGCCTGTAAGGCAAGATTTACTCTCCCTGAACCCATGTTGGCGATTTGTCACGAAGTCCCTTCTCTCCAGATGTGTTACCAGGTTTTTTCTAACGATCTTCTCCATCACCTTGCATGGTATACAAGTCAAGGACACTGGCCTGTAGTTCAGTGCCTCTTGCCTGTCGCCTTTTTTGTATATTGGGGCCACATTCGCCGTCTTCCATATTTCTGGTAGGTCTCCGGTCTCCAGTGACTTACTATACACTATGGAGAGTGGCAAGCAAAGTGCCTCTGCACACACTCTTTCAGTATCCATGGTGAGATCCCATCTGGACCAACAGCCTTTCTAACATCCAGATCCAGCAGGTGTCTCTTGATCTCCTCTCTCGTAATTTCGAACTCTTCCAAGGCCACCTGGTTTACCTCCCTTTCTCCTAGCACAGTGAGCTCACCTTGTTCTATTGTGAAGACCTCCTGGAACCTCTTGTTGAGTTCTTCATACACCTCTCTGTCATTCTCTGTATACCTGTCCTCGCCTGTTCGAAGTTTCAATACCTGTTCTTTCACTGTTGTTTTCATTCTGATGTGACTGTGGAGTAGCTTTGGTTCGGTCTTGGCTTTGTTTGCTATATCATTTTCAAAACTTTTCTCTGCTTCTCTTCTCTCCCTTACGTACTCATTTCTGGTTCTCTGGTATCTCTCTCTGCTTTCTGGTGTTCTGTTATTCCGGAAGTTCCTCCACGCCCTTTTGTTCAGTTTCTTCGCTTCCATACATGCCCTGTTATACCATGGATTCTTCTGTTGCTTCTTGGATTTTTCCCTTTGGGCCGGGATGAACCAGTTTACTGCCTCCTGACACTTTTGGGTAACATAGTCCATCATACCCTGTACAGACTTATCTCTGAGGTCTGTGTCCCGAGGTATTTCACTTAGGAAACTTCTCATCTGTTCATAATTCCCCTTTCGGTATGCCAGCCTTTTGACTCCTAGTTCTTTTTTGGTGGAGATAAGTCCTAGCTCTACCAGGTACTCAAAGTTCAATACACTGTGGTCACTCATTCCCAAGGGCGCTTTCATCTTAACTTCCCTTATATCCCACTCATTTAGGGTAAATATCAAATCAAGCTTTGCTGGTTCATCTTCTCCTCTCATTCTTGTTGGTTCTTTGATGTGCTGGCTTAGAAAGTTTCTTGTTGCCACGTCCAGCAGCTTACCTCTCCATGTTTCTGGTCCTCCATGCTGGTCTCTGTTCTTCCAATCTATCTTCCCATGGTTGAAGTCTCCCATAATTAGTAGTCCAGATCCATTCCTGCTAGCAACAGAAGCTGCTCTTTCTATTATGTTAATGGTGGCCATGTTGTTTCTATCATATTCCTGTCTAGGTCTTCTGTCATTTGGTGGTGGATTATATATGACTACGACTATAATTTTTTTCCCTCCATTTGTTACGATACCTGCTATGTAGTCACTGAAACCTTCACAGCCCTGAATATCCATCTCCTCAAAATCCCAGCCTTTTCTTACCAGCAGAGCTACACCACCCCCACCTCTTCCTTCCTTCTCTTTCCTCATAACATAATAGTCCTGTGGGAACACTGCGTTTGTTGTCGTTTTCGTGAGCTTTGTTTCTGTGAGGGCTATTATGTCTGGGTTTTCCTCTAGTACCCATTCTCCAAGCTCATTTGTTTTATTTGTAATTCCATCTATGTTAGTGTACATCGCTTTGAGGCTCACTTTCTTCTGTCCCTTCTCAAATCGCCTCCTTGGTGAGTGCTCTGCTGGTGGGGGAGGCTGTTCCATGGGTGTGAGGACCTGTCAGGTGGATAACAGAATGTCAGAGGATACTGGAATGAGAGGCGGGGGATCCAGTGAAGGGGGAGGGACAGGGAGGATATGGGGTGAAAGGGGAGGGAGGACGGGAAGGAAAGAGGGGGGAGGGAGGACTCGAGAGGAGGGGAGGGGTAGAAGGGTGGGGATTGGGTGTGGGGGGAGGGAGATTTGGCTGAACATTTGAGTGGGGGCAGGGAGGGTTTGCGGTAGGGGGGGTTTTCTATGCAGAAGAGGGTGGCGGGGTTGTCCTCCCTTCTGGTGTTACTGGGTAGCTGGTTGTGGGTTCCCCCCTCGCCTCTGGGGGTGTTGTGTTGGGAGCTGTGACTTCCTGGTTTTCCCCTCTCGCCCTGCACCTCTTCCTTGCTTCTGCCGCCACGGCTCTCTCCCCTTGTCATGTCTCTCTGGAGGAATACATTTTTGAATTTTCCCACATTTTTCAGGGAGCTCTTCCTGTGTGTGTGTGTGTGTGTGTGTGTGTGTGTGTGTGTGTGTGTGTGTGTGTGTGTGTGTGTGTGTGTGTGTGTGTGTGTGTGTGTGTGTGTGTGTGTGCGTGTGTGTGTGTGTGTGTTTGTGTGTGTGTGTGTGTGTGTGTGTGTGTGTGTGTGTGTGTGTGTGTGTGTGTGTGTGTGTGTGTGTGTGTGTGTGTGTGTGTGTGTGTGTGTGTGTGTGTGTGTGTGTGTGTGTGTGTGTGTGTGTGTGTGTGTGTGTGTGTGTTTGTGTGTGTTTGCGCGCGCGCACTCCCATATCTATACAAATCTGTTGTCCCTCCAGGATCGAGCACTAGCTCATGGACTCTGATTTTCCATCCGCCGGATGTCTAATGCAATGACTCCTGACCTTTTTCCGTACCATAACTACCTTTAAAATTATCACTGGAGTCTGCTTCCACAAATTACTCCTTTACTTCATTACATTTCCCCACTATTATTCTATTAGAAAACTTTCTAACATCTCAACGACTCTCCTAAGCCTTAAGCTTCTATCCATGCCCTCATGTACTATTCTTATTCATTGAGAACATTTCCTCTTTTTTCACCATGTCAGCTTCCCTTGCATGAAAGCCTGGCATACCCAAAACTGGTCTCACGTAGGTGTACAACGATCTAAATGCCTCCTTATTTAGGTTTCTGAAAGGTGTTCTGACTTTTGCTAGTGTAAAGTGTGCTGCTGATATATGCCTCAGGATTTATGTTTGGTGTTATGACCACTTCCAGGTCTTTTTCTCTAATTGTTACAGGGAGGTAGTTCCTTCTTCATCGTGTCTCCTTTTTCATCATTTCATCGTTTCCTTTTGGTTTCCTGATGCCTGTTTCCATTTACATCACCTTACACTTGCTGGTGTTGAACTTCAGTAGCCATTTCTCAAAGCAACCCTGCAGTATATTTAAGTCGTCCTGGTGACTCTTACAATCCTCATCTGTCACATCAGTAGATAGGTCGCTTACATAAATGAGAAATAGTATGAGTCGCAGCACCTATCCTTGAGGTACTCCTCTTGTTACCTATGCTATTCCATCTTTTCTCCCTTTACTCTTAATCTTTGACTTCTGTCTGTTAGATAATTTTGGGCAGTACGGTACAGCGACGGTCTCGTTTCATGCAGGTCGGCGTTCAATCCCCGACCATCCAAGTGGTTGCGCACTATTCCTTTCCCCGTCCCATCCTAAATCCTTATCCTGACCCATTCCCAGTGCTCTATAGTCGTAATAGTTTGGCGCTTTCCCCCTTTCCCTTCCCTTTCCACCTGCCTCACTAGTTTCTGTAGTAATCACTTGTGAGGTACTGTATCAAAGGCTTTTTGAATCCAGAAATGTGCAATTTGCCCAATCCTGCATTATTTTTGTTTCTCCATCATTCAACCCATCATCCTGTTTTGATAGTAAATATTATGACGGTCGTCAATAGTCACGAATTCGTATATACTTAGCGTATATGCTAAGAACTGGGGAAAGGAGTTGCTGAAAACTTGGAGCCAGTAGAGGAGGAGTCAGTGGATGGAACTCCAAGACTGTTTGAGAAATACTGAGCTCTATGGAAGAGTACCATTCCTTTCCACCGTGCCATCCCAAATCCTCATCCTGTCCCCTTCCCAGTGGTATATAGTCTATGTCTTGGCGCTTTCTCCTGATAGTTCCCTTCCCTTAGCGTTTAGAAAGTAGTAATACTGACTAGTAACGAATTCTTTTAAAATAAATGAAGTTAAAAACAAACTTAAACATTCCTAGGCCTAGTATAGCACACATATGTACGTATACTACATGTAACTATATTAGACCTCAGATATCCTGTATTAGGCCTAGGAAGGTTAGGTTAGGTGAATATAGTTTGTCAAAGCAACAAAAGTAAAAAATAGTTTTCCGGGGTGTCCAACTCTATAGTTCAAATTTCTTCTTTCTAATTTTCGTTGTACTTCGGCATACCGCTGGTCCTCATCGTTACTATTAAGTATTACCAAAAGAGGAGGATGGCCTGTATCACAGGACTCTTGTAGGTTCGTGTGTGGTGTGTTTTCTGTGGGCTTGGTCACCTTGTTGTGCTCATCCAGTTGCATATGTGGGGGGGGATGAGTCGCAGCTCGTGGGTACCGTTTCTTTACATTTAATTGATTATTATATAAGTTCCAGTGCCTACTGGGCTCTTATAAATCTACTTTCACTGGACGGTAGAGAAAAGGTCTCACTTCTAGCAGGTCGGCAATCATCCCCCTACCGTCCAAGTGGTTGGTCATAATTCCTTCCCTCTGTTCAATCGTAAATCGTAATCAAAATATCCCTTCCAAGTGCTATATAATGGTTGTCTATGGCACTCTCCACTCAAATTCCGTACATCTGCATTGGTCTTCTTTAAGTAATCAGTTTCATACCACTTTATATATTTCTGAGAGTTTGCTCGTCCATCCGACGACGCGAGACTCTGAGCCAGTTCTCAATTTGGTTAGTGAGGTCATCAACAAATTTAGCAGTGTCTTCAGAGATTTGGTATTCCGTGAATCAGTTACTCATCTTGATTATGAAGTAAGACCTCAGATTACTTCTGAGTGATAACCTTTTTCATTTGTTTGGCTCTTTCTCTTGCACATGTTGATGGTGGTAATCAGTGGTAAGTGGTCACTACATAAACTCTGTACAAATTGTACTGGTATCCCTGTCATTCGTGTTCAGGAAGACAGGATAAACTAATCTCTCATCTGTGAGGTAAGTTGGCTGTCCATCACCCAAGACTGAGATTTCCACTTCCCCTAACACAGAGTGAGAGTTTCTTTCTGCTGACATTGGGCTGATTACATTTAGCATCAAAGTATGGGTGCTTGGTATTGAGGTCACCGACCAGCAGGGTAACTTCATTAATTAATATATTCGAGAAGTGTGCAAAGATCAAGCTCAAACTGCGGCACATATGGATTGATTATAATTTTACACTGTGATGACGCTGCAAGAGGTAATTTAGCTGAAAATCACATCAACAGGCGAGAGCAACTGCCGAGGTCGACTGTACCTCAGGTGGAGAGAAAGGGTTAGGTGTCAGGATGTGGGGCTTGCAACTGTAATGACCCACTAGTGAACATGTCAGATGTAAAATTCTGGTCAACCTTAGTCTCCAACCGAACATACAGGTACCTCCCATCATTGAGTCGTAAGTCCCTCAACTGCATAACAATCTAGAGGAAAATTAATGGGCCCTCACACCGAATTGGTATTCAGTGCTTGAGGCTATGGGGCCTTGACACCCTTAGTCAACCGAAGTAATAATAAGTAGCAATAATTATAAAGCAGAGAAAATATAATGGTGCTGTACTCAGAAAAGGGGGGTGATGGAAAGACACGTGTACAGCAAAATAAATTTATTCAGTAAACTTACTCACTACTACACTGTGACATGACTACATTACGTTAATCGAGTGTCACTTCCAACAACTATGCAACACTTCGCACAGCAGGTGTTCCAGCCACTGTGACAGGTGTGAGACCCCCGTGTCTCGACCCACTGAACGGGTTCACACCACAATAGTGAACCATCTGAACACTGGTGAACACTCTTAAAATACTGCATGCCGACACTTGCAGTATCAAAATAACAAAACAGTACTTCAATAATCAGCCCTGACACTGTAATTAACACTTGCCACAGAGACAACTCAATTAATTTCGTTAACACACTTGTCACCAAGACAATCAACACTCAATTAAGTATGTTAACACACTTGTCACCAAGACAATCAGCACTTAATTACGATCATTAATATGATGATAACACACTGGTTATTAAGGCAACTTAAAACAATAAATATTTTTTACAACGACAAAATAATAAGATAAATGTACCGGTGTCACTAAGACACAATTATCAATGAGATACTCACTAATAAATTATATTGTTTCAAAGTTCTTTGTTATTTATTAAAAATATGCTCAAGGTGTAATAATTACATGGTCATTAATACACGATTTACAAAGTAAAGTAAGTCTCAGGGCCCCCAACTTATTAGGGACTCATTGATAAACACAAAAATAAATAAAATATTGGCTTTGTTGTGTCCTGGTCAGTGTCCTGGCTTTGTTGCTGTGGACTCTTCCCTTTCACAGTATATACTCAAATGCTCTATCTTTCTAACAAACGTGACTTAACATAAGCTTACCCCTTCCATTTATCTTTCTTTCTCTTTCCTTTTCTCTCTCTGTCCTTTTCTTTCTCTTTCCTTTTCCTGTAGGAGAAAATTCTGTTAAAGTGCCAGATTTTCGAAAAGCTGATTTTAATAGCCTAAGAAATTTTTTGGGTCAAATTGATTGGAAAGTCTTGGGTATGGGGTGGGGGCCGGTCTTGGAGCGAGACATGAACCCAGCGATAGGTGACGTAAATGGGGATTTCGATGTCGATTCAATATATAACTTATTTAAGAATATTCTAAACAAAGCACAGGAACGTAGTATACCATACAAATTGAATAGAATGCAGTCTCCGTGGTGTAGTGGTAAGACACTCGCCTGGCGTTCCGCGAGCGCTATGTCATGGGTTCGTATCCTGGCCGGGGAGGATTTACTAGGCGCAATTCCTTAACTGTAGCCTCTGTTTAACGCAAAAGTAAAATGTGTACTTGGATGAAAAAACGATTCTTCGCGGCAGGGGATCGTATTCCAGGGACCTGCCCGAAACGCTACGCGTACTAGTGGCTGTACAAGAATGTAACAACTCTTGTATATATCTCAAACAAACAAACAAACAAAGATCGAATACTAATGACCCAAAGTGGATAACAAAGAATTTGAAGAACCTTATAGGTAAAAAGAGAGCTTGGTACAAAAGGATTAAAAATGGGGAGGTCACTTTAGAACAGGAATTCGTACAACTGGTTAGAAATGTTAAAAAAGAGATAAGGAAAGCAAAAAGAAACTATGAAGTTCGCATAGCAGGGCAAGCAAAGACAAATCCTATAGGTTTTTTTCAGTTATATCGAACTAAGACTAGGGAAAGGATAGGTCCATTAAAAACTGAGACAGGTCAAATAACAGATAGTGATGAAGAGATGAGTAGTATTTTTAATAAATATTTTGTATCTGTATTTACTAAAGAGGAACTTAACAATATGCCTTCAGCCGAACAAGTCTATGTGGGTGGGGACGAGGACAGGTTGACGAGTTTAGCAGTTACCAGGGAGGATGTTCTTAAACAAATAGTAAAACTCAAACCAAACAAATCCCCAGGGCCGGATGAAGTGTTTGCCAGGGTGCTTAAAGAATGCAAAGAGGAGCTTTCCGAGCCACTGTCAACCATATTTAATAAATCAATAGAGTCAGGCAGAGTGCCGGAGTTTTGGAAAGTTGCTAATGTGATACCAGTTTTTAAGAAAGGAGATAGATCACTTGCGTCTAACTATCGACCAATTAGCCTAACGTCTATTGTGGGAAAGTTACTCGAATCTATAATAGCAAATAAAATTCGTCTTCATCTTGAAAAACATAAATTAATAATTGAGTCGCAACATGGTTTTATAAATGGCCGTTCATGTTTAACAAATTTGTTATCTTTTTATTCTAGCATAGTTGAGGCAGTTGATAGTGGTAAGGATTGTGATGTTGTGTACCTTGACTTTAGCAAAGCTTTTGATACAGTGCCACATGAAAGACTGATTAAAAAGATAGAGGCTCATGGTATTGGGGTGCTATATTAAGCTGGATTAGGGCATGGCTATACCAAAGGAAACAGAGAGTTAGTATAAATGGAGTCAAGTCAGAGTGGGAAAATGTTGTAAGTGGAGTGCCTCAAGGCTCTCTCCTGGGAGCTCTGTTGTTTATAATATATATAAATGATTTAGATTCAGGTTTGAGTAGCAACATTTGCAAATTTGCCGATGCTACGAAAATCGGTAGGGAAATTAATTCGGAGGAGGACTCACTATCACTTCAAGTTGATCTAGATAGGGTTTTGAAATGGTCAAAGGATTGGCAGATGCAGTTTAATGCTGATAAATGTAAAGTTCTGAGGTTAGGTAATGATGATAGAGTTACAAGATACGAGCTAGATGGTGTTGAGATTGCGAAGTCGGATTGCGAAAGGGATCTGGGAGTTATGATTAGTAAGAATTTAAAACAAAAGGATCAATGCATGAATGTTAGTAATAAGGCAAATCGGACACTCGGATTTATTAATCGCAGCGTTAGTAACAAGACACCTGGTGTGGTTCTCAAGCTATATCTTGCTCTAGTTAGGCCCCATTTAGATTATGCAGTTCAGTTTTGGTCGCCATATTATAGAATGGATATAAATTCACTTGAACGTGTCCAGCGTAGGATGACTAAGTTAATTCCCCAAATTAGAAATCTTTCATATGAAGAAAGATTAACAAAACTTAAGTTGCATTCACTGGAAAGGCGAAGAGTTAGGGGTGACATGATAGAGGTTTACAAGTGGGTGAATGGACATAACAAAGGGGATAATAATAGGGTATTAAAAGTATCAACACAAGACAGAACACGAAACAATGGGTATAAATCGGATAATTTTAGATTTAGGAAAGACTTGGGTAAATACTGGTTCAGTAACAGGGTTGTTGATTTGTGGAACCAATTGCCGCGTAACATTGTGGAGGCGGGGTCCCTCGATTGTTTCAAGCATGGGTTGAACATGTATATGAGTGGGATTAGGTGGTTATAAATAGGAGCTGCCTCGAATGGGCCAATAGGCCTTCTGCAGTTGCCTTTGTTCTTATGTTCTTATGTTCTCTCTTCTCCCTTTTTCTGTTCATTGTCTTCTCATACGCTCCCTTGCTATCCTCTTCTTATTCCTATTACTATCTCCTTCGGTGGTTATAATGGGAGCTGTCTCGTATGGGCCAATAGGCCTTCTGCAGTTCTCATAATTACTACTATCCCCTACACCTTACTTTCCTCCTCAGCTCTCTCTTGCCTATTTATTATCTGTCTCCTCCCTCCTTATCACAATCGACTTGAGAATGGTCCAGGACGGACCGAAACGTCGTCGTCCCTTCAACTTCTAGTGTGTGGTCTGTTCAACATACTTCAGCCACGTTATTGTGACTCATTGCCTGCATATGGAGACCACGCGTACGCGTCTTACTCTGTTTAATTTCTTCGATGCTCTACCTTCCTTCAAACGGCCTTTTCGCGCCTTTGAATCTTCCCTTCTTGCCGCCAAGCGTCGAAAGAACCAGCTCAGGTTTCTTAAAGACTGTCTTGCTGAGCAAGTTCTCCCTCTTTCTTTATCTCACTTTCTCCAGTTCAACACTTCGGGATCTCCTTTCCCTGAACATGCCCGCCTTCTTCTTCAAGAACTTATTCATGCCACCTCCTTGCAAGTTGACGAGGCTTTTTTTGCTGTTCGTCAACAACAACGCTTTCTGTCCTCTTCTCTTCCCAGTGATCTATGCAATATCATTTTTCCAATTGCATTTGACACTGCTCACGTCTCCTCTTCCCAGCACTCCTCCACACTACACAACAAACTTCAACGCCTGATCTCCAACAGTCCTTGGGCCAAATACTCTCTCTCTGACTGTGTTACCAACCTTTCGTCCTACTCTCTTTCTAAGCACCAGCAAGAACTTCTTGGTCTTGGTCTGTCTTTTGCTACTTCCCCTGGCCCACGCTGTGGCATTGATCTCATTAGTTCCTTTGACAGGTTTGTCAATTCTAACTCTAGTACTCTTTCGGACCTGTCTGCCTTTAGAGGGGCCCTTATCCCCGTTCTTGACAGCTTGTTTTCTAAAAATAACCACCTTCCTCGTCGCTTCCAGCTTGCCCTTGCCTCCCTAAAATCTAACAACTCTATTCTTATCCTTCCTTCCGACAAAGGGAATTCGGTGGTTGTCCTTGACCGTGAGGACTACCTCCGAAAAGCAGATGTCTTGCTCTCTGATTCTCACACTTATGCTCCTCTGACTTCTAACCCTTTGGATCGCCTCAAAACTTCCTTTAACCGCAAACTAAGACAGCTCTCTAGTCTTTGCCCTCCTGACTTTGATCTCATTAAACGTTTCCGTGTCACCTGCCCCTCTCTTCCTTATTTCTATGGTCTTCCTAAGACTCATAAACCTGGTGTTCCTCTTCGTCCTATCATTTCTTCACGGGGCTCTGTCAGCTATCCTCTTGCCTCCTGGCTCGCTAAAACCCTGACACCTTACCTTGGCACTTTTTCCCCTGCCCACCTTCGTCACTCTCAGGACTTCATAGAAAGACTGCGCCTGCAACCCTCTTGTAAGATGCTTAGTCTTGATGTCGACTCTCTGTTCACTAATGTTCCGCTTGATGACGTTCTCTCTTTCCTTAGACAGAAGGCGTCAGAGGGCCTCCTTCCTCTCCCACTTCCCACTGACGTTTTCCTCGATCTCATTAGACTCTGTGTTGAATCTTTGCTCTTTCTCTTTCAACGGTAAATATTACACTCAAACTTTCGGTGTTGCTATGGGTACCCCTCTCTCCCCTGTTCTTGCTAATTTCTACATGGAATACTTCGAAACTGTTCTTCTTCCTTCTATTGACACTCGTCCCTCTCTCTGGCTTCGCTATGTTGATGACATTTTTGCTTTATGGCCTCATGACCTTAATCTTTTCTAGCCTTTCCTCGCCTCTCTTAACAATCTGGCTCCTTCTATCCATTTCAAAGTTGAGTGGGAATCTAATTCCCTCCTTCCTTTTCTTGATGTTCATGTTCACAGCTCTGTGTCTGGGTTCTCTTTCTCTGTCTACCGTAAACCCATGCATAGTGGCATGTATATTCACTTCTTTTCCTACTATCCTCCTTCTGTTAAGAAAAGTGTCCTCGTCTCTATCTTCCTCCGCGCTCTACGCATCAGCGACCCTCAGTTTCTTGATTCTGAAATTGCCTTTATCTACAAATCATTCTCTTGCCTTGGTTATCCTTTGCATTTCATCAACTGTGCCTACTCTCAAGCTAAACGAAATTTCTTTCATCTTAAACCTGCTTCCAACACTAGTAGCACTGTACTATGCCTTCCCTTCATATCTGAACTCAAAACTTTTACCAATACCTTTCGTCCTTGTTACGACCCTGGGTTCTCCAGTGGAAACCAGAGGTCAAAATTGAGCTATTAAACTTTCTGGTAGTACAGTTGAGTGCATCGCGAGCGGCAATTGTTTGTATCTTCCCTGCCAGACGTAAGACTATTATTGTTTCTCAAAGAGCATTTAAAGACTGAGCTGGGGGTTGATTATTAAATAATAACATAGGCACCAACTTTGCTTACTAATACTTTCTAATCATTTGTAAAGTAACAATACATTGCATAGGGGAAGATCTTTAATGTGCTTAGCTGCACGATCAATTAGGCTCCTTCCGGCACCACGACATGGGAGGCCTAGCTGGTCGCTAGGAGGTTCTTCTCTGGCTGGCGTTCGTGCGGACGAGACCTACTCTGTGGCTGCACCCCTAATCTCCTCCCTTCTCCTCTTACTTATTTCCCTTACCTTAAGTTCCTGTACAATTAAGTTAAGTATTGTATGATTTCTAAGTGTACCTACTCTGGTAGTAACGATTGGTGAGACCTGGGGATAGTATTTGCCAGTGTTTTGGGTAACCCTAAGTGTTGTGTTTTGTATTAGGGTACCACGTGGTATCACTACCCTAAGCTGCATCCAGCTTCAGTGCTTATCCAGTAGTACTTTACCCTAGCTTGTTATTAGTGTAAATCTTGTATCCTGCCTATGTGGACCAAGGCTTTTAACGTAAGATAGTGTGGTAAAGTTATTATTATTATTGTTATTGGTGTGAGTGTATATGGGGGGTTGTTAAGGGGTTAATAAATAAGTACATGAATTACAGAGTATCCCTTCTTCCTATGTGTGAGCGCATTGATCAACCCTTAGACTAACATATATGGTCTAGTAGCAAGTTATTACTACTGTGGATAGTTTATTTTGGGGGCCGGGCCTTTTAGCTCTCCCATATTTGATACTCTTGTCTTCTAACTACCCTTACCCCTTAATAGTACCAAGTCCCCCATAGAAGCCCCACACACTATTATTTATAACAGTCCTCTTGACATTAAACTCGCCTTTTGACAAACTAACACACTTCGTAGCAATCTAGTTCACACTGCTTCTAATGCTGCTGGTGTCTACTCTATTTCCTGTTCATCTTGTCCTCTCCAATACTTTGGCGAAACTGGCCGTACACTGAATGACAGACATAAAGAACACAAGAGAAGTGTTGAGTCTGCAGACACTAACAATGCTCTCTTCTGCCATGTGAGGGATTCTAATCATCCCATTGATTGGTCTTCCTCCAAAATAATCTTTCCTGCCTCTACTCTACACAGACGCTGTCTTGTAGAATCGGCTCTTATACACAATGTACCCAACATGAACTTGAGTCCTGGCTTTGTTGCTGTGGACTCTTCCCTTTCACAGTATATACTCAAATGCTTCTAATCTCTCTAACAAACGTGACTTAACATAAGCTTACCCCTTCCATTTATCTTTCTTTCTCTCTTCTCCCTTTTTCTGTTCATTGTCTTCTCCTACGCTCCCTTGCTATCCTCTTCTTATTCCTATTACTATCTCCTTCGGTGGTTATAATTGGAGCTGTCTCGTATGGGCCAATAGGCCTTCTGCAGTTCTCATTATTACTACTATCCCCTACACCTGACTTTCCTCCTCAGCTCTCTCTTGCCTATTTATTGCCTGTCCCTACCTCCTGATCACAATCGACTTGAGAATGGTCCAGGACGGACCGAAACGTCATCGTCCCTTCAACTTCTAGTGTGTGGTCTGGACAACAAATAAAATAAGTTGCCAGCATCACCACCAAAGCACCAGCAGAGCGTCTTCTCTTGTGCTGTAACTTCCGATCCCGCACATAGTCGGATCACTCACTGGAGACTCACCCGGCAGCGATCCAAATCACTGAGAAGATGCTTAACATCTTCTACTTCGTGATACATGCAGTTACATGACGGTTTTTCCTCCCGATGACTGCATGGGTGGTGATGTTGAAAGATGTGGCACTCAAAGTGGCTCATCAGTGTCCATGATCTCGCAGTGGTTGGAAGTTATCGATGTTTTCTATTTATGTGAGGATAAGGACAAAATTAACCTTATGAGTGAAAATGAACTCAAGATAGCAAATATGATGAGTTGTGTTGAGTGTGATAGCAGTTTGCTGTTCAATGGAAAGTGTGTGTGGTTCAGTCAAGAGACTGAGTGTGTGAGTCGGTGTGTTTGGAAGCTAGTCGCAATTCAGATAGGTTTGGGTACATTAGAGTAGGGTAAATTAGAGCACATTAAGTAGCATGGGGTTAACGAGCATAAGGTTAGGTTAGGTTAGGCTGGGGTTGGTTAGCGGAAGATGGGTTATGTAATGTTGTCATATTTCGGATCTTTACATTTGGGATGTGATTGTATCGGTCTTCCTTGACGTGCGGGTAGTAAAGCGTGCAGAATATCAGGGAGTGGTTGGAGAATGTGTCGTGGGAGAGTGTGGTTTATGTGGTCTTTCAGTCAAAGTGCCAGGTCGCTGGAAGGTTTTTACAGCTGGGGATTTCTTACTCTTAGTGCCAGTGGTTTGGGTTTGTGGCAAGTCAGCCTCTGGAGTAACTTGGGTAAGTCGTCATTTAGGAGTTTGTCCAGCATCAATTCAAACAATTTATATAAACCAATGGTAGCTGTGTTAGGCTGTATGTCATTTTCTATTGCAGTGAATAAGGTCAGCCTCGGGGATTGGTTGGTTTACTTGTGTAAATAATTAAGTTAGGTGTCGGCCCAGCGTCTTTTCTAGAGCATTTTCAATGCGAGTGACAAGAGGTTCAAGAAGATCGGGGCTCAGAACGTTTATGGGAGAGAATTGGACTCTCGTGCAGGATTGTCACTGACAGACATATCTGGTACAAACAAAGGTTGTGGTTGAGTGCAACCTGTTCTCTTTAAAAGAACGTCGCTTTTGGCCGTTTGCCCGTATGGCAGAATAAGGACGTAATTTGAAAATGAAGAAAAAAATGAATATAAATTTTGGATTTTTTTTTTTCAACAACAGTAAGTTAAGGGTCCTCTGATAGGTTAGGTGGGCAGGAAATTCTCATAATGTTTCAAAACGGTATAAAGCCGGACGACTCAAGCAGAAAACGGAACAGTACGTCACTGTTGTGAGTCGATTTCATTTCAAATGACATCCAAATTTGGCCATAGCGCCGCGCATATGAACGAAAAGTGACGTTATTTTTAAGAGGACGGGTTGTAAGTTTTATTTTTTTCATTTTTACATGCAAGCATGGAAGGGAAACACAATAAATACAATAAAATAATATGATAACAAAATGAACAAAACAAGAAGCCACCGGCCAGAAGGACCAACAGCACAGGGCAACAATGAGCAAAAATGGAGACATGCATGAGAAACATAGCATACAACAAGACACAAAATATAAAACAATAACAAACAAGCAAACAATGCAAGCAAGAAAATAAAACATAGGAACAATATAAACAAATCAAACAAGCACCGGCCGGAAGGACCGACAACAACACACATCATAAGATATAAAAGAAAATACAACACAAGAAAATACACAACACACAACAAGCCATAAAAACAAACAAAGTTAAAATAAAAATAAAACACAGCGCAACAAGGTAATACATGAATAGAACACACTCAACACACCGGCCCCTCAACACACCGGCCCCTCAACACGCCGGCCCCTCAACACACCGGCCCCTCAACACACCGGCCCCTCAACACACCGGCCCCTCAACACACCGGCCCCTCAACACGCCGGCCCCTCAACACACCGGCCCCTCAACACACCGGCCCCTCAACACACCGGCCCCTCAACACACCGGCCCCTCAACACACCGGCCCCTCAACACGCCGGCCCCTCAACACACCGGCCCCTCAACACGCCGGCCCCTCAACACACCGGCCCCTCAACACACCGGCCCCTCAACACACCGGCCCCTCAACACGCCGGCCCCTCAACACGCCGGCCCCTCAACACACCGGCCCCTCAACACGCCGGCCCCTCAACACGCCGGCCCCTCAACACGCCGGCCCCTCAACACGCCGGCCCCTCAACAAACAAAGGGAGAGGCACGGGCACAAAATACAGTAGAGCAAACAAAACGCCAGAGGGGCACACACACAAGTAGCAAAGAAACATGAAATCAGCAGACATACTTGCCCGGGAACAGGCCCCGCGGGAACCGCACATTGAACGCCTCCCAACGCAACCACCAAGAAGTGTGGTTGGGGGTGGTTGTTCTTTCTTGTCAAATGAGTGGGAGGTAGTCCACCAGGTTATGTTGCCTACCTGCTATAGAGAGAAAGTTTTGGCAACTGCTCATGATGATCCTATGGGGGAGAACATCAAGGTATTAATAAAACATATCACAAAATCTTTAAATACTTCTTTTGGCCCAAGCCGAAAAGCTATGTGGCAAAATTTTGTAATACATGTATCCCTTGTTAGCTTGTTGGTAAACCAAACCAGACACCACCTAAAGTTCCTCTGAGGTCTATTGTCGTGCCGGAGGAACCATTTTCTCATGTGGTAATGGACTGTGTTCGTCCATTACCTAGAGCTAAGTCTGGAAATATTTACTTAATCACGATGATGTGTATCACGGTCCGTCACCATGAGGATTTTGCTGTAAGGAACATCCAAGCAAAGACTGTTGTTGCTCGTATGTTGCAATTTTTTTCTACTTTTGGACTGCCTCGGGTCGTGCAAACCGACAATGGTACTAATTTTAAGTCTGACGTTTTTTAACAATTCTGTAAGGACCATGGAATAACTCATAAGGTTTCTAGCCCATACCATCCACAGAGTCAGGGGGTAATTGAGCGGTTCCATCAAACCCTGAAGCAGATGCTGAAGACATCGTGTGAGAATTCCCATAGATTCTGGGACGAGAACCTGACTTATGTTTTATTTGCTGCTCGAGAGGGGTTACAAAGTTTACTGGGTTATTCTTCTTTTGAGTTAGTCTATGGCCATAAGGTTTGTGGACCCTTGCAAATGTTACAGGATAATCTGTTAGGGAACGTAACGCTGACCGAAGGTTCAGCTTTCTTTGCGCAACACCAGCAGAGACTCAGCAACCGCAAGGCGGCTGCACTAAAGTATCTTGGGAAGGCCCAAGAAAATATGAAAGAACGACACGATGCTAAGGCTATGATTGTTCTGGGGACCCAACTAATCTCATTCTCAATAATTCTACTTCTGCGAATGCTGTGGTGGAGGGACTGTCCCATTTGCAGATGGCCCAACGTGAAGAGGTGCAGTCATTGCTTAATGAATTCTTCAGTCTGTTTGGGGGGGTCCGGACCCAGACTGATGCCATCTACCATGGTGTCAAGTTGACGGACTACACCCCCATTCGCCTTCAACTCTATCGGATGAGTTTGGAAAAGAAGGCCATCATACGGAAAGAGGTCGAATTCCTACTCCAGCACGGCCTCATCCGACCAAGCCAGGGCTTTTGGTGCTCGCCCTGCCTTTTGGTCCCCAAACCAGACGGCTCCTGGTGATTATGCACCGATTATCAGCAACTCAACAAGGTGACCATTGTTGATGCTTATCCGCTGTCCCTCCTAGAAGACTGCATCAACGAGATCGGAAACGCCATGTACGTCTCGAAATTCGACCTCTTGAGAGGTTATTATCAGATCCAGCTCACCGAACGTGCCAAGCAACTAACTGCATTCGTAACACCCGATGGTGTCTTCGAGTATCAAGTGTTACCGTTCAGCTTGCGTAATGCCCCTGCCACATTCCAGAGGCTAATGAACTCTCTGCTCGCTAATATGCCAAATTGTCCGGCGTATTTAGATGACATTGTGCTTTTTGATAGTAATTGGACTGACCACATAGCTAGGTTACGCCAGTTGTTCACAGTTCTGAAAAGTGCAAATCTAACTTTAAATGCAAAAAAGTGTCATTTTGAGAAAGGCACAGTGATGTACCTCGGTTACGAAGTAGGCCAAGGAAAAGTGTTACCTCGGCAAGATAAAATCAGTGCCATATTGGAGTATCCAGTGCTCCGGTCTAAAAAGGACGTTCAAAGGTTTATCGGTATGTGTGCGTACAACCGATGCTTTTGTCAGAACTTTCCCAGTGTCACCACCCCTCTCACGGACTTGTTGCAGAGGGCCGTTAAATTTAAGTGGTCAACATACTGTGCAGAGGCGTTTACAAATTTGGAATTGATCTTAGCTTCCGCCCCAGTGCTCGCTAGTCCAAGGTTCGACCGACCGTTTAAAATTCATTTTGACGCGTCTGACTCGGGGGCTGGTGTAGTGTTGTTGCACACGGGGATGATCATGTGGACCACCCAGTGTACTATTACTCTGTGAAATTTAACAAGGCGCAACACAATTATTCAGTGGTAGAAAAAGTAGCGTTGGCACTAGTGTTAACATGTAAAAAGTTTGAAGTATATCTAACAGCTAATATAGTGGAAGTGTACATTGACCATACATAACCCACTAGTGTTCTTAAACCAGATGAAGGAGAAAGATAAATGCATCCTCAGGTGGGCATTGTACCTACAGGACTCCAATCTTTCCATTACCCACCTACCGGGCCGGCTCAACGGGTAGCCAATGCACCGTGTCAAATTTATTTACTTCCCCGTCTTTTTTGTATGTGTTTTTCTTTTAGAGAATTCCTTTTTGTCTGTGCTTTTTCTTTCAGAACATTTTTTTAAGTGCTTTTTCTTTCCGAGAATTCCTTTGTGTTTTTTCTTGCAGAGAAATTATAGTTTTTGGTTGACTTTCTTTATTACATAGATTTTCCTTTTTATTCTCTGTATGTTCTTACAAAAAAAGTATGACTACTATTCTAGTAGCCACATTTTTTTTCTATGAAGGGGGGAGGAGTGTTACGACCCTGGATTCCTTAGTTGGAAACCAGAGGTCAAATTGAGCTCTAAATAATTACTTTACATTAATTGATAGGATGGCTGATGCGTTTTTGTTCCTATCTTCCTTGCCAGACATATGACGAATCTTGTTTCACATAGAGCATTAAGACTCTGGGCTTGTTGATTATTAATTATTAATTATTGAACTAGTTATAAGCTATGTTTAGAAATGATTTAAGTAATTGGTAAAGAAGATCTGAGTAAACTTTGAATGATGGCTGCTGTACTTGTCAAATATTAGGGGGACTCCCGGTTTGCCTCCTACCTTCTCATTCGGGGGGCAGTGGCAGACGTCGTTCCGCAGAGCAGGCCAAAGTGCATCGTTGAGCCTGCCAAAGAGCTGAGTATCCGGCAGGCAGCGATCAGAGTAAGGGAGCGGAGAGGGTGCTTCCTTCTTCTCTGGACTACTGGGCTTGGGTCAACACCTCTCCTGTGTGGCTCTGTCTCCTTCTCTTCCTACTCCTCTCTTCTCTTACCCATGCTGGGGTTATTTTTCAGATAAGTTAAGTAGTATTAAGGTATCGTGCTACTACCTAGGTTTGTGTGTTTTATTGATAAGTATTGTGTAGTATAAGCCAATGTTTGGGGCATCTGTATCCACCATTACTTCCGAAACTCCTCTGCCACAGATCTGGAAGCGTGTCCGCAAGATAGTGGGTAAATTCGTTCCTGATTTTTTCCCGGTCCTTCACCTCCGTGGTACTCTTGTGGCGGACCCGTTGCAGGTCGCTACCGTACTGGGTTCCCACTTTTCTTCTGTTAGCTCTGGTCTTTATCTTCCCCAATCTTTCCTTCTTCATAAACCTGTCCTTGAATCTCGTCCTTTAGATTTCTGTACTTGTCTTCGACTTCCCTATACCGATCCCTTCTCTCTCCCTGAACTTCGTTCTGCCCTGGCCCTCTGCGGTTCTATGGCGGCGGGCTCCGATGAAATTCATTATGAGATGCTTCGCCATCTCCCTCCGTGCACGTCTCAGTATTGTCTGAGTCTGTATAATCGGATCTGGGTGTCGTCGTCAGTCCCTGAGGACTGGCTCGATGCCGTTGTCCTCCCTGTTCGCAAACCAGGGTCTCTGGGGACATCCCCTAAGGACTTTCGCCCTATTGCTCTCACAAGTTGTGTCTGCAAACTCTTTGAACGTATGGTTAACGTTCGTCTGATGTGGTTCCTGGAACACCATCACCACCTCTCCCCTTCTCAACTTGGTTTCCGCAAGTGCCGCAGCACAACAGATGTCCTGGTGAACTTGGAGGTCTATATTCGTACTGCTTTTGCTGCGAAGACCTCCGTTGTTGCCATCCTTTTTGACCTGGAAAAGGCTTAAGACACCACTTGGCGATATCATATCCTATCTCAACTTCATTCTTTTGGCCTTCGTGGTCATCTTCCTCTCCTTCTCCGCAGCTTCCTCTCTCATAGTTCCTTTCGGGTGCACCTTGGTACTGCTCTGTCTCCCTCTTTTCAGCAATACGAAGGAGTGCCCCAGGGTAGTGTTCTGAGCACTACACTTTTTCTGGTTGCCCTCAATGGTCTTCTTTCCTCTCTTCCTTCAGGCGTCTTCTCCGCTTTCTATGTCGATGATCTTACCCTTTGCTGTCAGGGTAATGATTCGCCTCTCCTTCAACACCGGCTTCAACTTGCGATTGATGCCATGTCGTCTTGGGCCACGGATCATGGCTTCAAGTTCTCTACTGCTAAGACTTGTGCCATGACTTTTACTCGGAAACGGGTTGTTCTTCGTCCCTCTTTGTCAATTTATGGTCATCCCCTTGAGTACAAAGATTCTTTTGGGGTTATTCTTTGACATTCGTTTGTCTTGGTCTCCCCATATCTCTTACCTCCGTGTTGAGAGCCTAAGGGCCTTACCCTCCTTCGGGTATTGTCCCATACTTCTTGGGGAGCGAATAGGCGCACTCTCCTTGCTTTACATTCCTCTCTCGTCCTTTCTAAGCTCGATTATGGTTGCCCTGCTTACTCGTCTGCTTCTCCTTCTACTCTTCGCCGTCTTGATGTTTTGCACCATACTGGGTTGCGCCTCAGTTCTGGTGCCTTTCGTTCGACTCCCGTCCTCAGCTTGTATGTTGACACTGGCTTCCTATCTCTCTAGGATCGCCGTGATCAATACTGTCTTCGCTATCTTGCGCGGTCGTTGCAACATCCTTCCTCTCGCCTCTGTCGTGCTTTAACTTTTATCCCTCCTGTAGTTCCTGTTCCCCTTCACCACCTCCCTCTTTCTGTCCGGATTTCCTCCCTCGCTTACAGGATTCTCTTTCCGTTCGTATTTCTAATATTTCTTCTTGTGTTGTTCCTTCTTTGCCCCCGTGGAGGGTCCCCCTTCTGCAGTTTTGTACGTCCTTGACCCGCATTACTAAAGCTTTTACCCCTCCTACGGTTCTAAAACGCCTTTTCCTTGAGCACTTTTCTTCTATCTCCCGCTCCGTTTCTGTCTTCACCGATGGGTCTAAGTCTGCGGACGGTGTTGGCTACTCTGTCGTTTTTCCTGATCACACTTATATGTGTCGCTTACCTCCGGAGACTAGTATCTTGACAGCGAAGTTTGATGCTATTCTCTATGCTCTTCGTCTCCTGCTCTCTCGTTGTCAATCTTCCTTTATAGTTGTTGTTGACTCTCGTAGTGCCCTCATGGCTGTCGGGTCCTTTAATCCGGTTCATCCAGTAGTTGTCGAAATCCAGCATTGGCTGTTTCTTGTTCACAGTAAATTTAAGTCGGTTGAGTTTTGTTGGGTTCCCAGCCATATTGGTGTGTCTTTAAATGAGCGTGCGGATGCTGCCGCCAGGGAAGCTGTCCGCTCTTGTTCCATCTCTCGTAAAGGTATTCCTTATTCCGACTTTTACCTGGTTATTCATTCCTCCATCCTTACCCGTTGGCAAGATTGTTGGTCGTCTGTTACTGGTAACAAGCTACGTTCTCTTAAAAGTTGTGTGTCCTCGTGGCCGTCCTCCTGCCACCGTAACCGGCAATGGAAAACGGCCCTGGCGAGGTTGCGTATTGGCCATACTCTCTTAACTCATGGTCACTTGGTGGAGCGCCGCCCTGCTCCTTATTGTCCGAATTGCATTGTCCCTCTTACGGTCGTACATATCCTTGTTGAATGTCCTGACTTCCAGGACGAGCGTGAGTCTTGTTTTCCGACCGTCCCCTGTGGTCGTTTGTCTCTTGATAGTATTCTTGGTGACTCGGATACTTTGGATATCGTTTGCCTTATGAGTTTCTGTTCTCGTATTGGCATCCTTGGTGATATTTAGCGCCCTCTGATTATCCCGTACATTTGATGGTGCTACATAGCCTTCCCAGTTTGGTGCCTTCTTTTGTTAATTACTTACTTACTTGGGGCATCCTTAAGTGTATTGTGTTGGGACTGGGGTACCACGTGGGGCTTAGCTACCCCCAGGCTGCTTCAATCCTTCGAGTTCTTTTCAAGTAGACTTTACCCAAGCTTTTCCCAAGTGTAAGCCTTGTATCCTGTCTATGTGGACCAAGGTAGTTAAAGTAAGATAGTGTGGTAAAGTAGTTATTGTTATTATAGTAATGTATATGGGGGGGTTGTTAGAGGGTTAATATATAAGTTACTTTTTGAGGTGTACCCATTAATCCTGTTGCAGTGGTGTAGATGATTGTATACTAGACAGCAGACCTGTAGTCTAAAACCTCGAAGCATTAACAGGAACCTATGTTCCTTGGGGGGCCTGGCCTATCTTTTCCACTATTTTTGATACATCTTGATTCTAGCTATTGGTCCTTCTCATTAATACTCCATGCCCCCCATAACAAGTAACTAATTCATAACAGTGACTTAATCCACTATTCAATTTAATTTTTTTTTAAATATATTGTTATATCTTAAAAGCTCTGTAGGGTAAAAAAGGACGATAAAGCTCTGCAGCATGAGCTATTGAGGTTTATTTTACTTTGAGCTTTGTAACTAATTTTTATAATTCATAATTTTATTCATAATAATGTACAGCAAGAGAACATATGAGGAAGGGTCAATTGTAGGGACCTGAGATACACATACAAATGAAGCCACTAATATCATTGATAGAGTAACAAAACCAATTATCATTTTTGAGAAATAGATATCTTACTTTCTAATGAATTCAAATTTTGTCCAACTTAGTTGGACATAATAGTATCCCAGCTTGAGCTACTCACTCACTCAGTTTATTACTATAGAAATATAACTTCCATAATATCATCTATTCTATCAGTTAGGTTCATTCCCGAATCACAATCAGGAATTCCAGGTTTGAATCCCAATCAGGACAGAAATGGTTGGGCACATTTCCTATCACCTAATGTACCGGTTTCCCCCTGGCAGTAAATAGGTATGAAGGAGTTATCTTGTTGTTGAGTTACTTCCTGATGTAAGTCTAACATATGCTGCATGTATTAACTGGCTGACTCTCCTCTGACACAATGAATTATTATTAATTACGTACACTGGCTGCCTGTCCCTGAACATAATGTATTTATTATGTTGAATTCTAATTCTGTTACTCACTATCTATTCTTACATATACTGGTAAGCTCAAAAACCCTGCCCGAAATATTATGCGCTTTAGTGGCTTTGCAAGAATGTAACACTAAATCACCAATGTATGTACTTTCACAACCCGATGAACCTTCTTGTATAAAAAAAAATGTAATTGGTAAAAGTTCTACATGAATGACCAAGCGTTACTTTGTCTTAATCGGTTTTTTTAATTAATTAATATATGTACTATTTTCTTAATCAAAAATAATTCGTAACCCTTAGTCATGACTCCACACACTTATGAAAGCATTTACCAAATATAATGGGTATGCTTCTTCTTGAATACCTTTTCACATTTTCCAAATTGAATAGAGGACAAAATGAAATACCCAAAATGTGCAACATAATATGAAGATTAATTTGTTAATCAAATCTTGCATGTGGATTTTCACCCAAATGCACCCACTGTCTTGTGAGTCTCTGTTAAGACCTGTTTGGAGAGGAACAATGATTTGAGAGACTAAAGTGCAGAGAATATTCTTTGAGTGACTTCTGGGTGTTACAGCACTGAAGGAGGGAGGGGGGGGGGACACGATTATGTGAGAATATGTGAACTACTGGCTATGGGTTCTTTTTTGCCTTTGCATGTATTAATTAATTAGGTACTGCACAGACAGTAGGATTATTAAGTTATATAGTGTTTATGTGATAAATGACAAAGTTGCCTTAAGGGAAAGAACGGTAGTAGTATCAGAGTTTTTTGTGTACTGCTGCCAGGATAGGCAGGGGAAGATTCAATTGGTACAGGAGTGTACTATAGGGAGGGGGCAGAGAGTTGAGCTTCATCCTTAAATGTTAGTAAGTTCTTTCGTGTTAAGTCTGTCCCCCCAGTACTTTTATATATTTGGAGTAAATGTAAAGTGCTACTTGCGGAACACTTTAGGTTCATCTAGAGTGTTTTGGAAGAGAATACAGTGTATGGGGATGTACGAGTGTACTTGTAGAGTGTAACGGTCATGCTGCACTTATTTAATGCTCTATCATTATCATGCTCACTGGGGCCGGGTTGCACCATCCAGGTTGTGGGCTAATACTACAAATAGTTCCTAAGTCCTACTCCTTTTACCAGTCACCCCAACAGACATTATATCCATAATGCAATCACTTAAAAACCAAAGTTGGGCACATGAGAGAAATATCATCTATGGTATACAAGAGTGTTGCACATGCTCTTGCACTACCCATAGCTTTGCTATTCAACAAACCTTAAAGTGTCAAACTTTTCCTAATATCCTTAAAAAAGCAAGAGTAACGCAAGTTCATTGAGCAGGCAAGACGGCTGACATGAACAATTACAGACCAATATCAAATCTATCTATACTCTCAAAAATATTTCAAAACAATTATTTAGAAACAGCTCTAATCCTACCTGGTAAAGCTCAACATATTAAGACCTCGCCAGTTTGGTTTCCATTCCCAAAAGAGTAAAAATGATGTCATTATTAGTACGCGTAATTTTATGTACAAAGTCCTTGACAAAAATGAGTTTCCAATTGGTCTCTTCATTGACTTGAGAAAGACCTTTGATTGATAATAATAATAATAATAATTTATTTGAAAGAAGGTACAATGGGTTGGTGAGATTTCATATGATAGGTATTTTTACATTCATGCAAAGCCACTAACACGCATAGCGTTTCGAGCAGGTCCTTAATCTAACATATCAGGTAAGATGATACGGTACATTGTGACTCTGCAAACCATAACTACCTCATACTTAAACTTCACCTACATGGTATCCAAGGCCTTGCTCTGAGGTATATTTCTTCTTATTTCGGTGATAGACACCAAAATATAGCCATCAATAACATAACCTCCCCCACACTACCATTACAGGTAGGTGTTCCACAGGGCAGCATCTTAGGACCTACTATTTCTTATTTACACCAATGATTTGCCAAATGTTTCTAACATTCTTAAACCTACACTATTTGCTGACGATATTACCTTCATCTATTCTGACCCCAACACCTACACACTAAATAACATTGTAAATAATGAAGTTTAAAAAAGTTCACTCATGATTGTCAACCAACAATCTGTCACTAAACATAGAAGAAACCTACTAAATTTTATTTGGAAGTAAATTTTCAAATCAAATTAAGCTTCAGATAGACAATGTTAACATTGTCTGACAATGTTAACACATTTATGACAATGAGACACATTTGTGATGCCACATTTTCCGCTATCTGCTTCAACTGCTCCTTGGTGCAAACTTCCATGTCCTCAGGCTTGCCAGACTCTACAAACGCTTGCACCTTCTCCATCCTGTCCTGTGAGTCTTCCCGAGAGAGAGAGAGAGAGAGAGAGAGAGAGAGAGAGAGAGAGAGAGAGAGAGAGAGAGAGAGAGAGAGAGAGAGAGAGAGAGAGAGAGAGAATATACCTGTGGCCACACAGGCTAACAATAGGTAGCCCACACAGCTGCCACAATGCAACCCGTTCTCGCAAATTTAATAAGTCAATATTGATTTATTAGTTGCGTGCATAGGTGACATACTAAACATAATAGTTTCCCTTGAAAAGCTTCATAGAAAACACCGACCTTACCTAACCTACTTAGTATGTTAAAATAAGCATCTTATAGCTTCGTAATTACAATTGTTACTTAACCTATTATAGGTATAAGTTAGGTAATAATTGTAATTACGAAGCAATAAGATGCTTATCTTAACATACTAAGTAGGTTAGGTAAGGTCGGTGTTTTCTATGAAGCTTTTCAAGGGAAACTATTATGTTAAGTATGTCACCTATGCACATATTTAATAAGTCAATATTGACTTATTAAATTTGCTAGAACGGGTTGCACAATGGGTGTATCCGTTCAACCTCCAGGACTCAAACTGAGGGTGTGTTAATCCAATCTCCCGGACAGGCCCCAAATATCTTGTGTTCTCGACCTCCTGAGGGGGCTGGGGCTTATGGGGCTTAAACCTCCAAAGAGAGCTCTGTCTGCTGCACCAGACTCTTTCTTGCATACATGTGAACAACGCCCCCCAACCACTCTCTGCCGGAACAGACAACCGACCTCGGCAGCCACACTCCCCTACCGTCAGTCGACCAACAATAAACTGTGGAGTGCTTGAATTTTATCAGATCACCCTTTACGCCTCTTGATCTTGGAGAGAGGTTCAGCGTCACATATCTAGGGGTGCAGCTGTAACACTGGCCTTGTCCTGTGCACACACACCCTACTTGAGCCACCATGACTTCCCACTCTCTCCTTGTCTGGAATGATCTCCTCAATTCCCCTTTTGTAAATCAGTATTTTCTATCACCCTATCCACAGCTGTGATCCTTTCTCTCTCTCTCTCTCTCTCTCTCTCTCTCTCTCTCTCTCTCTCTCTCTCTCTCTCTCTCTCTCTCTCTCTCTCTCTCTCTCTCTCTCTCTCTCTCTCTCTCTCTCTCTCTCTCTCTCTCTCTCTCTCTCTCTCTCTCTCTCTCTCTCTCTCTCTCTGTCTCTCTCTCTCTTTCTTTCTTTCTTTCTTTCTTTCTTTCCCCTTCTGCTTTCTGGAAAACCTCACCAGGACAAGGGCAAACACCTGTTAACTATTCACATTTAATAAACAAAGAACATGTAAAGAACACTACATAATAGAAACAAGAATATTGACATAAAACTCTCCAAACTTATACAATCTGGTTGCGATCCAATACCCTATCTTGGCTTCACCAGCCGTCCAAATCAAGTAGTTGCCCAACTCCTGGCTAGCCACTTATTACCCCTTCACAGAAGGGGGTTAACTCTTGTCGTAATAATACAATACAATCAGCCCTAACGTATATATAACTCAGCCTATGGCTGTAACTATAGAGACATCTGCATAGAAATTTCTCAACACAAACAAATGGTCAATCTCTCACCTCCCACTGTGTCTTAACACGTCAATGATATTCAAGTACTCTCCTAATACATAATAAGTAGTCAGCATGAACCTCTGCTCTGCATCTAGAGGCTCACTACTCTGTATATCTCCAGGTTCTCTCAGAATTGTCTGTGAGGATCTTCTACAGCCCTTCCAGACTGCTACACAATGAAGTTTTCATCGATCACCAGTGATGCTCCACCACTGATTCCACAGAATCACGTGAAACTTCATTGCTCCTCTTCACAGATTGAGATCCACCTTTCATTATGGGGGCTCTGCTCTTGCACAGAGTTCGGCATTCACTTCTACAGCTTTGAAGTTTCATCCATTAACTTCTCCTCTGACCTCCAAGTTCCATCAACTTCTCCTCTGACCTCCAAGTTCCATCAACTTCTCCTCTGACCTCCAAGTTCCATCAACTTCTCCTCTGACCTCCAAGTTCCATCAACTTCTCCTCTGACCTCCAAGTTCCATCAACTTCTCCTCTGACCTCCAAGTTCCATCAACTTCTCCTCTGACCTCCAAGTTCCATTAACTTCTCCTCTGACCTCCAAGTTCCATCAACTTCTCCTCCAACATTCATGCTATTTTCATTGACATGCAAATAAAAATGTTTCCCTACTTAAGTATAACAAACTGTATTTGCACACAATAATTCTCCTTCACTCGACATCTCTTTAAACTCTCACACGTCGCGAGGGGGACTCCCCCATTTGGGTGATTCCATGCTCCGCCCTCGCTAGCTGCCGCTGCCGCCGCCTTCCTCAGTCAGCCACTTGCCTCCAGAGAGGGTGGAGGCGTCACTGCCTCCTTCAGCTGGTTGCCTCATCTTTACTTTCTTATTTAAGCTTACTGCCTTAATAAAATATACCTAATATACCTATAAACACTTGCCACGATTGCTGGGCACACGATCAACTACAGGCAATTACTAACAACTGGTTAAACAGCCTTACCACAGAATTTTATCTGGCGCAGGGCAGACAAGTATATAGTCTCCGACATTGGCGATCTCCATCGCCCACAAAATAGCTAGTAAACTGCTTCACCAGCTTCTCCTGGTCCTGACTCGAGCACTAAGTTGTTCCCAGGCTTCATATACGAACGCCTTACTGGTCCCCTTCTCTTGACGGAGTACAAAATTAGAGGTTCTTCCCTTACTGCCAGGAACATAAAGACAATGCAACCTCCTCTCACGACTTCTGTTGCTCGAGTGAGGTCAAGATGTCTGCAGTGAACCTCATACTTTGCCAACAAACTCTCGACATTTTATGTCAAGTCATTTATTTACATATTTATTCTCTGCCTATGCTTTTAAACTCTTCATTAACCCTAGCCAAGTATTTAATATATATTCACATGTCTATATTTTCTTTGACCTCTCAGTTAGGTCTAGTTTGCTGAATAACTCTCACAGGGTAGACTCATTTTTCAGGCTACCTGGAGTCATAACAATATTTACACACTATAATGATGATATTTAATATAAAATGCGAAAAACATCATTTTTCTCTGACATTATCTCTGGATGAACCGTCTCAAAGATATAATCTTCGTGTTGGAATCACAAAAACGATTTAAACTCTGAATTTCTGATAACATATACAATTTTTATTTGTGAATCTCGAATCTCTAGATAATAGAGCAATATATCTGAGAGCATGTAGTCTTCGGTGTTCCATGAGTGAAGAGACATGTAAGTATATAGTAGTTACGCATACCAGCGAATAACAATCAGTATCAATATTGTTTTTTATTATTTTATATTTAGATATTTATTTATTTACTTATGTTTTTATTTACAAGAAAGTACAATGCATTTGTGGGATTACATGATATTAGAATTTTTACATTCTTGTAACGCCACTTAAACACATATTTCGGGCAGAGTACATAATAATAATAATAATAATAATAATAATAATAATAATAATAATAATAATAATAATAATAATAATAATAATAATAATAATTTTTATTTACACAAGGTACAATGGGTTTGTAAGATTACATAAAATTGGTATTTTTATATTTCTGTAACGCTACTAATACGAATAGCGTTTTGGGCAGGTCCTTAATGTCCTTAATGAACAAATTTAGTTTGATTCTGGGGAAATTAAAGAGATATTTATTTCTGGTGTGGTGCTCTATTACACTTATCAAGGAAAAGTTTCTGATGAAGATTAGCATTTAGGAACAAGGTTTTGTATATGTAAATAACACATGAGAATGTGTGGAGTGAGTGTAAGTTTAGCATGTCAAGGGACTTCAACAGATGGGCTGTGTGTTGTCTGAAGACAGAGAGTGTTATAGTTCTGATAGCAGATATTTACTGAGTGATGATGGGCTTGAGGTAATTTGCAGTGGTAGAATCCCATGCACAGATTCTGTATGTAGGATAGTGGGGGGGGGGGAATAGATTAGAGAGTAGTATAATGATGGGGTTGCAAAGAGGGGAACATACTATCTGATTTTATAGAGTGTACTGACCGTTTTTTCTTAACTGTTTTGGCTGTGTGTTTATGTGGATGTTGAAGTGCAGTCTCATGTCTATGTATAAGCCAATGAACATTCCCTCAGTTTTATTGCTGATGTTACAATGTTTATTTTAAGTTGAATTTGATTTGATGATTTACTTCCAAATAAAATGTTGCAGCTTTTTCCTATGTTTAGTGTGAGTTTGTTGGTTGACATCCATGAATGACATTTTTTTAATTCATATTTAAAATATTATTTAGTGTGTGTGGGGTTGGGGTCAGAATACATGAAGGTAGTATCGTCAGCAAATGGTATATGTTTAAGAATGTTAGAAACATTTGGCAAATCATTGATGTATACATGAAATAGAAGATGTCTTAAGATGGCGACCTGTGACACTTATACTGTTAATCGTAGAGTGGGGGAGGTTAGGTTATTGATGACTTCATATTGATGTGTGTCACTGAGATAGGAACGAATATAGTTCAGAGCAAGGCCTCGGATAATGGTGAAGTTTAGGAGATAGTTATGGTTTACAGTATTAAAGGCCTTTCTGAAGAAAATGAAGAGGCCATTTGGGAACTCATTTTTGTCAAGGGTTGTGTAGATTATATTAAGCAGACTAATAATGGCATCATTGGTTCTCTTTTGGGAAAGGAAGCCAAACTGGCAGGCACTTAATATGTTGAGTTTTATTAGGCAGGAATAAATATGTTTGTAAATAAATTTGTCAAATATTTTTGAAAGTATAGGCAGATTTGATATTGGTCTGTGATTGTTTAAATCATCTGTCATGCCTCCTTTATGAACTGATGTCACTCAGGCTTTTGTAAGAATATCAGGAATAGTTTGACACTCTAGAGATTTGTTGAATAGCAGAGCTATGGACAGTGCAAGAGCACCACGACAGCACTCTTATATACCATAGATGGCATTTTCACCAATGTGACCAGTTTTGGTTTTAAGTGATTGAATAATGGATACAATGGCTGACTTGTAACAGGAGCAGAGAGTTAGGATAGCTACCTGTGCGATATGTAGTAACATGTGTCTAGGTCTCTGGGATTTTTCTGGCAAGGTTAGCACCAGTTGATGAAAGGAAGCTACAAAATTCAGTTGCCGTTTCAAGTCTGTTGCAGATGTGTAACCATCCTTGGAGAGTTTTATCTGCTTGTTATGTCATTGTTGTTTAGATCCTAGGATGCAAGAGATAGCTTTCCGTGTACTTATCATATTTCCTTTTGCTTATTTAAATTTTTTTTAATAAAAGGAAAGTTTGGCTCTTCGTATTATACTGGTAAGCACTGATGAGTATCTCATAACCTCTTCTTTTGTAACTAGGCCAATCCTATGTTTTTTCCTATTCGTGTTTCTTGTTAATTCCTTTATATATGCCACTTGTGAGCAGGGAATGTTTTTTTGAATTCATATCCTCTTTATTCTATGTATTATTTATTCAGATTCCCAGTTTATATTGTGAAGTGCATTTATGAAATTCCCTATTGCTGCTTCGCAGTGTAATCTAAAAGTAATCTTGGTATTTGAGGGGTGTTATGTCCAGGTTTGCTGAAAGGAAACTGGGATAGTGGTCGGTTGTTCTGTCAGTGATCATATCAGAGGCACGTTAGGCTGTTATGTTAGTCTATATGTAGTCCAGCGTTGTAGCAGATATTGTGTGATTCGTGTGGGCTTTGTGATTGTCGGGTTTAGTATACAGGAGTTCATGCTGTTTAGGAAGTAGTCGACTTGGAGGCTATTTTGTTGACATAGGTCAATGTTGAAATCATCTCTTAGGGTGATATGATTTTTGTTGAGTTTATTGTTTACAATTAGGTTCGTTATAATATCGGAAAATGCAGTTGTATTAGTATTGGAAAATCTATAATTAGCTCCAATTGCTGTGACGATTTAAGGAATATGACCGAGAATTGAGCAGAAATATATTCAAAGTAGTCATCTCTATTGCTAATAACACTTGTGCAAGTGAAGTCATCAGAACATAAGAATAAAGGTACATTCATTCATCCGAAACAAGGATGAATGCAGAAAATAGAGAAGTAGTAGCTGAATATCAAATAAACGGACTTGAACTATTTCACACATATTAAACGAAGAGGGGGGGGGGGGAGTAGCCATATATGTTAGGGAAAGTTTGAAATGTATTCTCAAAGAGGGAATCAAGACTGAGCCACACACAGAAACTATCTGGCTACAATCAACGAAAAAACTAAAAATCTTATAATTGGAGTTATGTACAGGCCATCAAACTTAGACAGGATGGAAGCAAAGCATCTATGGGATGATATATCTAGAGCATCTAGGTCTAACAGTATTTGTGTCATGGGTGACTTAATTTTAGTGGAATAAACTAGATTAACATAACAGGGAATAATGCAGCAGAAGAATATTTAGAATTAATTGTCGATTCCTTTCTTAAGCAACACATTAAGGAACTAACGTGAGAAAACAATATTTTAGATTTAGTGTTAACTAACTGCGAATCACAAATTAATGAAATCAAAATAGGGAGTGAGCTAGGGAACAGTGATCACAAAGAAATCAGATTTAGTACAGGATGGAATAGATTTGAAGGAAAAAATTCTGTTAAAGTGCCAGATTTTCGAAAAACTGATTTTAACGGACTAAGAAATTTTTCAGGTGAAATAGATTGGAAGGTCCTGGGCATGAGGGGTGGGGGGTGGTCTTGGAGCGAGGTGTGAACCCAACGATTGGTGATGTAGGAAGGGATTTCGATTTGTATTCAAAATATAACTTATTTCAAAATATTCTAAGCAAAGCACAGGAACGTAGTAAGAATGGTGTAATACCATACAAATTGAATAGATCAAATACTAATGACATGTAATGGTTAACAAAGGATCTGAAGAATCTCATAGGTAGAAAGAGAGCTTAGTACAAAGGAATTAGGAAAGTGGAAGTCGGTTTAGAATAAGAATTCGTCCAACTAGTTAGAAAGGTTAAAATAGAGATAAGGAGGGCTTATAGAAAAAATGAAGTTAACATAACAGGCAAGCAAACACAAATCGTTAAGTTTTTTCAGTTATATCGAACAACGATTAGAGAAAGGATAGGTCCATTAAAAACTGAGACAGGCCAGATAAGTGATAATGATGAAGGGATGTGAAGTATTTTTAATCAATATTTTAACTCTGTATTTAATAAAGATGAACTGAGCATTATGCCTTCAGCGGAACAAGTCTATGTGGGTGGGGACAAGAACAGGTTGACTAGTTTAGCAGTTACCAGGAAGGATGTTATTAAACAAATAATGAAACTCAAGCCAAACAAATCCCCAGGGCCTGACAAAGATTTTAGCATGGTGCTAAAGGAATGCAAAAAGGAGCTTTGCGAGTCATTGTCTATCATCTATATAAATAAAAAATGTAAATGTTCATTTGTTCAAAATCGCTAATCTCTGAAAGTTCTTCACCGATTGCTTTGAAATTTTCTCATAATGTTCCTTTCGCATCCGAGCGGGTTTTTACATGTATACTATATAGATGGCACGTCTGTGACGGGAAAAATCATGCTCTATTGAAAAACTGTTTTTCAGGTGTTTTTGATGTGAGGAAAATCTTCGGAACCTCTTTACCAATTGCTTTGAAATTTCGACACAACGTTGCATTCAAATAGGCGCGTGTTTTTATATACCTACTATATACATGGCTCACCTGTGGACAGGATTTTTTTTTCAGAAACAGCATCATCTGTTGGACGTAAGAGCAACACACGGTGTAATCTCCAAAAGTTCTTCACCGATTGCTTTGAAATTTTGACTCAACATTTCATTCGAATACATGTGGTTTTATATACCTACTATATAGATGCCACACCTGTGACAGGTAAAATCTTAAAAAAAGGGCCATCTGTTGCATGTAATGGCAACACACGCTATACTGAATATGTTAAGATTCCATTTCAATGTACTGAATGCATTGTCAAACTGAATTTTTCATAGATTTAGATTTATTTTCATTTTGATTTCATTATTTTGTGTGACATTGTGCTGGAATTGAGTAGTATTGTTTACTATACCGTTCATTTCGTGAGTATAAGTATAAATGCCATGCCTATAACAGATAAAAACATGTATTTTTTTGTTTTTTGTTTTAAACAGCACCATCTGTTGCACACAAGAGCAAC
>NC_091173.1:29817901-29871068 GCF_040958095.1 Procambarus clarkii | reverse complement strand
TAACAAACCTATAAACAGGATCTCAGACTGAGGCCCAGGGGACCAACCCCAGGTACCAGGAGATGCAGCAATGGCAGGGACTCCTACATTGGGTTCCACCTTTGCTGAAATGCTGAAGAGTCCAGGAGCAATGTCCACAGTAAAGGAAGTTGTAATAAAAGCAGTAAACTCACAGAAGGCAGCTAGATGCACGAGCCAGAAACTGGAAAGGAAAAGGCTGTAGTAGTGATAGGTGTTAAGGAACAAGAGGGTTCCACAAGGGAAGAATGGAGGTCTAAGGACAAAGCTGCAGTGGCAGGGATACTAAAGGAGATAGGTCTGGAAAGGACAGAAATAGAAAAGTTTTTCCGGATTGGCCAGTACAACAAAGCCAAAGACCGGTGATCAAGGTAGTGCTCAAAGCGAGTGCATCAAAGAGAACATACTAGCAAAAAAGAGCAAACTGAAATATGTAACGAATTACAGACAGGTATTCCTTCAGTGGGACATGACCAGGACAGAGATAATACAGGCAGCAGATGCAAGGAAAAGGCGCAGGCAGAGGGAAGGGAGCCAGGGAGCCTCAACCCCCAACCCAGCAATCCCAGTGGGGAGCGTGGAACCCCAACCCAGCACCTCAGGAACTCCAGAGGGGACTGCAACATCCCAACTCACCACCCTATAGGTGGGGAGTTCCACCATTTCCCCCAATCCCATCCTCCCTCCCGACCCTGAGTACCCCTTCCCTCCCACCCCCTGGACTTCCTCCTGCCCTAAGCCGGCCAAGACATGAACTAAGTCCTCCATCCCCCACCCCAATTCTAAGCCATCCTCCCTTGCCCCTCCTTCCCCCCCCACCCCCACCTCCCTCAGAAACCCTGGTACCTACCCCACAGGAGGATGAGCCTACCCAAGCAGACATGCCTATGGAACAGCTTCCTGCACTAGTGGGGAGGGTGGGTGAAAATGGACATAGGAAAATGAGCTTCAAGGTAATGTACTCAAACATCGATGGGATTACCAACAAAGCAAGTGAACTGGTAGAAAGGGCGCAGGAAGAAATCCCAGATGTAATAGGACTCACAGAAACAAAATTGTCAGGAGTAATAACAAATGCTGTGTTTCCAAATGACTTTAATATAGTAAGGAAAGAGAGGAGGGAGAGGAGGAGGAAGAGTGGCTCTGCTGAAAAGGAAGGACTGGAGCTTTGAAGAGATGGAAATTCCGGGTTGCGACGGATTCAGAGATTACATAACAGGACCTATGACAAAGGGTGGACCTAAGATAATAATGGCAGTCATTTACAACTCTCCGTTAAATGACAGAAGACCCAGACAAGAGTTCGATAGAAACAACATGGCTACCATTAACATAATAGAGAGAGCAGCTTCAGTTGCTTGCAGGAATGGATCCAGACTCTTAATCATGGGCGATTTCAACCATGGAAAGATAGACTGGGAGAATGGGGACCCACATGGAGGTGAAGATACATGGAGATCTAAACTTTTGGAAGTGAGTACAAGGAACTTTCTGAGCCAACATGTCAAGGGGCCCACAAGAATGAGAGGAAATGACGAACCAGCTAGACTCGACCTGAGTTTCACCTTAAGAAGTCAAATATGAAGCCCCCATAGGAATGAGTGAATACAGTGTATTTATATTTGAGTATCTGGTAGAAGTAGGGATAACCTATCCAAGGACGGGATTGGAAGGAAAAAGACTAAGTTACCGAAGAGGAAAATATGACGAGATGAGGGACTTCCTAATGGGAATACCATGGGAAACAGAACTCAGAGAAAAGACTGTATAGGATATGATGAATTATGTCACTCAGAAGTGTCCGGAGGCTGCAGACAGGTTTATCCCAGTCCAAAAAGTGAAAAATGAAAAGCAACAGAAGAATCCGTGGTTCAACCAGGAATGTGCGGCAGCAAGGCAATTGAGTAAAGGAACATGGCGAAACTACAAGAACAACAGAACACCAGAGAGCAGGGAGAGATACCAGAGGGTCAGAAATGAGTACATCAGAGCGAGGAGAGAAGCAGAGAGGCAGTACGAAAATGACATTGCGAGTAAAGCTAAGACCCAACCAAAACTGCTCCACAGCCACATCAGGAGGAAAACAGCAGTGAAGGAACAAGTGATGAAACTGAGAAAAGGGGAGAACGACAAAGAGGTGTGTGAAGAACTCAACAAGAGATTCCAGGAGGTCTTCACAATTGAACAAGGAGAGGTCCATGCACTAAATGAGGAGGCAAACCGAACAACCTTGGAGGAAATTTACCTCACCAGTGATGAGGTCAAAAGGAATCTGTTGGAGCTGAATGTGTCAAAAGCTGTTGGGCCTGACAGAATCTCACCGTGGATTCTAAAAGAAGGCGCAGAAGCATTAAGTGTGCCACTCTCTATGGTGTATAACAGGTCACTGGAAACGGGGGACCTTCCGGAAAGCTGGAAGACAGCTAACGTAGTCCCAATTTACAAAAAGGGTGACAGGCAAGAGGCACTGAACTACAGGCCAGTTTCCCTAACTTGTATACCATGCAAGGTGATGTAGAAGATTGTGAGGAAAAGGCTCGTAGAGCATCTGGAGGGAAACAGCTTTGTAACACACCAACAGCATGGGTTCAGAGATGGTAAATCGTGCCTCACAGGCCTAATAGAATTCTATGACCAAGCAACACATATTAGGCCGAAAAGAGAAGGGTGGGCAGACTGATTTTCTTGGACTGTCAGAAAGCCTTTGACACAGTACCTCACAAAAGGCTGTTACAAAAGTTGGAGCAGCAGGCAGGAGTTGAAGGAAAGGTGCTCGAGTGGATAAGGGAGTATCTAAGCAATAGGAAACAGCGAGTAACGGTGAGGGGGGAGGCATCAGAGTGGCGAGATGTCACCAGTGGAGTTCCACAGGGCCCTGTTCTCGGACCCATCCTGTTTCTATTATATGTAAACGACCTTCCAGAGGGTACAGACGCCTTCCTCTCAATGTTTGCTGATGACGTAAAAATTATGAGAAAAATCAAAACAGATGAAGATAGACAAAGACGACTTGGACAAACTGGAGGAATGGTCTAGAATATGGATGCTAAAGTTTACCTCAGGAAAGTGTAAAGTAATGAAATTAGGCGAAGGGAGCAGAAGGCTGAACACAAGGTACCATCTGGGAGGTGAAATCCTACAAGAGTCATATAGAGAGAAAGATCTGAGGGTCGATATCACACCGAACCAGTCCCCAGAGGCCCACATCAAAAGGATATCATCAGCGGCATATGCTAGACTGGCCAATATAAGAACTGCCTTTAGAAACTTGTGTAAGGAATCGTTCAGGACCCTATATACCACTTATGTAAGACCAATCCTGGAGTATGCAGCTCCAGCCTGGAGTCCATACCTAGTTAAACACAAGACGAAATTAGAGAAGATTCAGAGGTATGCCACCAGACTGGTCCCGGAACTGAGAGGAATGAGTTACGAGGAAAGGCTAAGGGAGCTGAACCTCACAACCCTGGAAAACAGAAGAGTAAGGGGAGACATGATAACCACCTACAAAATTCTCAGGGGAATTGACATTGAAGACAAAAACAAACTCTTTAGCGCGGGTGGAACACGAACAAGGGGACACAGGTGGAAACTTAGTACCCAGATGAGCCACAGAGACGTTAGATAGAATTTTTCAGTGTCAGGGTAGTTAACAAATGAAATGCTTTAGGCAGTGTTGTGGTGGAGGCTGACTCCATACACAGTTTCAAATGTAGATATGATAGAGCCCAGTAGGCTCAGGAATCTGTACACCAGTTGATTGAAACTTGAGAGGCGGGACCAAAGAGCCAGAGCTCAACCCCCGCAAGCACAATTAGGTGAGTACACACACAGAACAAGAACCATAACAAGAGAGGCTGACAGGCAACACAGGCTGCGGGACTCGACGTCACAAGTGGAGTCCCGCAGGGGTCAGTCCTTGGACCTATTCTTTTTCTGATATATGTAAATGGCCTCCCAGAGGAAATAGACTCGTCTCTCTCAATGTTTGCTGATGATGCAAAAATTATGAGGAGGATTGAAACAGAGGATGATAGTAGGAGGCTACAAGATGACCTAGACAGACTGAATGAATGGTCCAACAAATGGCTGCTAAAGTTTAACCGAGTAAATGCAAAGTAATGAAACTAGGCGGTGGAAACAGGAGGCCAGACATACGATACAGAATAAGAGACGAAGTACTTAATGAAACGGAAAGAGAGAAAGATCTAGGAATTGATATCACACCAAACCTGTCTCCTGAAGCCCACATAAAATGAATTACGGCTGCGGCATATGCGAGGCTGGCTAACATCAGAACAGCCTTCAGGAACCTGCGTAAGGAATCGTTCGGAATCTTGTACACCACATACGTTAGACCAATTCTGGAGTATGCGGCCCCAGCATGGAGCCAGCAACTTGTCAAGCACAAGACGAAGCTGTAAAAGATTCAGAGGATTGCCACTAGACTAGTCCTTGCACTAAGTGGCATGCGTTACGAGGAAAGGCTGCGGGAAATGCACCTTACGACACTGGAAGACAGAAGAGTGAGGGGAGACACGGTCACTACCTACAAATTCCTCAGGGGAATTGACAGGGTAGACAAGGATAAACAATTCAACAATGGCGATACGCAAACAAGGGGATACAGGTGGAAACTGAGTACCCAAATGAGCCACAGGGACGTTAGAAAGAACTTTTTCAGTGTCAGAGTAGTTAACAGGTGGAATGCATTAGGCAGAGATGTGGTGGAGGCGGATTCCATATACAGCTTTAAATGTAGATATGATAGAGCCCAGTAGGCTCATGAATCTGTACACCAGTTGATTGACAGTTGAGAGGCGGGACCAAAGAGCCAAAGCTCAACCCCCGCAAAGGGTTGGGAGAGATACCACAATTAGGTGAGCACACACACACACACACACACACACACACACACACACACACACACACACACACACACACACACACACACACACACACACACACACACACACACACACACACACACACACACACACACACACACACACACACACACACACACACACACACACACACACACACACACACACACACACACACACACACACACACACACACACACACACACACACACACACACACACACACACACACACACACACACACACAAACACTCACTAGAACTATTCTTGCTCTCTCTCTCTCTTGCTCTCTCTCTTGACAAGGGCAAAATGGCAGGTAGACGCAACAGGGACACAGGGAACAGCCAGAGGGACCAAACGAAGGACATGTTAACCCAAGTTCTGGAGGAATTCAGGAAGGAGATGCAGGAAATGAGGATTAAAATTAACAACCTGCAAAGTGAGCTGACATCAGCAGGGGAGGAGATCAAATCCCTCACAGAGAAAAATAAAGAGACCGAGCATCAGATTATCATCCAAAGGGAAGGTGGAATGTTACATTGGAAGGAAATACTTCTGTACCTGAAACATTTACGGACATACTGAAAAAGAGGTCAGAAGCTATGGACACAGTGAGGGAGATAGCCATGCAAGTAGCCACCTCACAGGAAGCAGCAAGGTGCACCACTCAGCTGCTGGAGAGAAAAAGATCAGTGGTAGTTGTAGGCGTCAAAGAACAGGAAGGATCCAACAGGCAAGAATGGAATAGCAAGGATAGAGAGGCAGTACAGGGGCTACTGAAGGGGTTACAGATGGAAGGGGCTGAACAAAACATTGAGAAGGTTTTCAAGTTGGGCTGGTACAACAAGGACAGAAACCGACTTGTAAAGGTGGTGTTTACAAACGAAACCACGAAGGAGGATATTCTCGAAAGGAAGAGTCGACTGCAGCATGTGGAGGGATACAAAAAAGTATTCCTGCAGAGGGACAGGACGAAGGAGGAGAGAGCCAGGGCAGCAGAGGCAAGGAGGAAGCGCAGAGAGAGAGGAGCAAGCCAGGAAATCACAGCCCCCAACACAACAGTCCTAGAGACAAGAGGCGAACCCAAAACCAGCATCCCAACAACACCAGAGGGGAGGGCAACACCACCACCCCCCTCTGCATAGAAACCCTCCCTTCCCCTCACCCTACCTGCCCCCACCCAACCCTCCCTCCCCCCCCACCCCATTCTGACACTGTCACCCCTTCCCCATTCCCATCATGTCCCCCCTCCCACCTTTCCCCCCTCCCCCTTCATTCCATACCCACCCTATCCCTCCTCCCCCCTCACCCCATATCCTCCATGTCCCCCCAATCTCCCTAACCCACACCCTACCTGTTCCCCCTTCCCTGAAACCCCCACAACCCACTCCAAACTTCTCTGAGACCCTGCAAACCACCTCACAGATCCTCTCACCCACGGAAGAGCTTCCCACACCAGCAGAATGCTAGCCAAGAGAGGGACAAGAAAATGAACAGAAGAAAGTGAGCTTCAAGGCAATGTACACTAACATAGATGGGATTACAAAAAAAAACAAGTGAACTCAGAGAATGGGCACTAGAAGAAAACCCAGACATAATAGCACTCACAGAAACAAAGCTAACGAAAACCATAACAAACGCAGTGTTTCCACAGGGCTACTATGAACTGAGGAAAGAGAGAGAAGGAAGAGGAGGAGGTGGTGTAGCTTTGCTACTCAGAGAAGGTTGTAGTTTCGAAGAGATGGTAATTCAGAACTGTGAAGATTTTAGTGACTACATATCAGACACCATAGCAACTGGAAGACAGAAAATTATAGAAGTAGTCATATATAACCCCCCACCGAATGACAGAAGACCCAGACAGGAATATGATAGAAACAACTTGGCCAACATCAATATAATAGAGAGAGCAGCTTCTGTGGCTAGCAGGAACGGATCCAGGCTGTTAATCATGGGAGACTTCAACCATGGGAAGATAGATTAGGGAAACAGAGACCCACATGGAGGCCCAGACACATGGAGAGCTAAGCTGCTGGATGTGGCAACAAGAAACTTTCTAAGTCATCACGTCAAGGGACCGACAAGAATGAGAGGAGGGGATGAACCAGCCTTGCTTGATCTGATATTTACCCTAAATGAGTCGGATATAAGGGAAGTTAAGTTGGAAGCCTCCTTGGGAATTAGTGATCATAGCGTATTGAGCTTTGAGTACCTGGTTGAACTAGGAATTATCACCCCAAAAAGGAACTGGGAAACAAAGGGCTGGCATACCGAAAGGGAAACTATGAGGAGATGAATAAATTCCTATGGGATATAAATTGGGACACAGAGCTCGGAACCAAGTTCGTACAAGACATGATGGACTATGTCACCCAAAAATGTCAGGAGGCTGTAAGCAGGTTTGTCCCAGTCCGGTAGGAAAAAACAGAGAAGCAAAGGAAGAATCCATGGTTTAATAGTTAATGTATGAAAGCAAAGGAGCTGAACAAAAGGGCATGGAGGAACTTCCGTAATAACAGAACACCAGAAAGTAGAGAGAGATACCAGAGAACCAGGAACGAGTATGTTAGTGTGAGAAGAGCAGCTGAGAAAAGGTATGAAAATGATATAGCTAATAAAGCCAAGACCGAACCAAAGCTACTACACAGTCACATCAGGAGGAAGACAACAGTGAAGGAACAGGTGATGGAACTTAGGGTGGGCGAGGACAAGTACACAGAGAATGACAAAGAAGTGTGTAAAGAACTCAACAAAAGGTTCCAGGAGGTCTTTACAATAGAACAGGGAGAAGTCACGGCGCTAGGAGAGGTGGCAGCACACCAGGTGACCTTGGATAGGTTCGAAATTACAAGAGATGAGGTCAAGAAGCACCTATTGGAGCTGGATGTGAGAAAAGCCGTTGGGCCGGATGGAATCTCACCATGGGTATTGAAAGAGTGTGCAGGAGCACTTTGCTTGCCACTCTCCATAGTGTATAGTAGGTCACTGGAAACGGGAGACCTACCAGAAATATGGAAGACTGCTGATGTAGTACCAATATTTAAAAAGGGTGACAGACAAGAGGCACTGAACTACAGGCCAGTGTCCTTAACTTGTATACCATGCAAGGTGATGGAGAAGATTGTGAGAAAATCCTAGTAACACATCTGGAGAGAAGAGACTTCGTGACAACTCATCAACATGGGTTCAGGGATGGTAAACCTTGCCTTACAGGCTTGATAGAATTCTACAATCAGGTGACAAAGATTAAGCAAAAAAGAGAAAGATGGGCGGACTGCATTTTTTTGGACTGTCGGAAAGCCTTTGACACAGTACCCCATAAAAGGTTGATGCATAAGCTGGAGAAACAGGCAGGAGTAACTGGTAAGGCGCTCCAGTGGATAAGGGAGTAGGTAAGCAATAGGAAGCAGAGAGTTATAGTGAGGGGTGAGACCTCAGAATGGCGTGAAGTCACCAGTGGAGTCCCACAGGGCTCTGTGCTTGGACCTATTCTGATATACGTAAATGATCTCCCAGAGGGTATAGACTCATTCCTCTCAATGTTTGCTGACGACGCCAAAATTATGAGAAGGATTAAGAAAGAGGAGGACAGCTTGAGGCTTCAAGAAGACCTGGACAAGCTGCAGGAATGGTCGAAAAAATGGCTGTTAGATTTTAACCCAAGCAAATATAATGTAATGAAGATAGGGTAGGAAGCAGGAGACCAGATACAAGGTATCATTTGGGAGATGAGATACTTCAAGAGTCAGAGAGAGAGAGAAAGACCTGGGGATTGATATCACGCCAGACCTGTCCCCTGATGCTCATATCAAGAGGATAACATCAGCAGCATATGCCAGGTTGGCTAACATAAGAACGGCCTTTAGAAACTTGTGTAAGAAATCTTTCAGAACATTATATACCACATATGTCAGACCAATCCTGGAGTATGCGGCTCCAGTATGGAGTCCGTATCTAGTCAAGCATAAGACTAAACTGGAAAAGGTTCAAAGGTTTGCCACCAGATTAGTACCCGAGCTGAGAGGTATGAGCTACGAGGAGAGACTACGGGAATTGAACCTCACTTCGTTGGAAGACAGAAGAGTTAGGGGGGACATGATCGCCACATTCAAGATTCTCAAGGGAATCGACAGGGTTGATAAAGACAGGCTATTTAACACAAGGGGCACACGCACTAGGGGACACAGGTGGAAACTGAGTGCCCAAATGAGCCACAGAGATATTAGAAAGAACTTTTTTAGTGTCAGAGTGGTTGAGAAATGGAATGCATTAGGAAGCAATGTGGTGGAGGCTGACTCCATACACAGTTTCAAGTGTAGATATGATAGAGCCCAGTAGGCACAGGAACCTGTACACCAGTTGATTGACAGTTGAGAGGCGGGACCAAAGAGCCAGAGCTCAACCCCCGCAAGCACAAATATTTGAGTACAAATAGGTGAGTACAACACAAACACCATCCACACAACACAACACAAACACCAACTACACTACACAATACAAACACCAACTACACTACACAACACAAACACCAACTACACTACACAACACAAACACCAACACCACAACACAACACAAACACCAACCATACTACTCAACACAAACACCAACTACACTACACAATACAAAACACCAAACGCCCTACACAACGCAAACACTAACCACAATACACAGCACCAACACCAACCACAACACAAAACACAAACACCAACCACACTGCACAAGACAAACAGCAAAACCCACTACACAGCACAAACAACAGTACACAACGCAAACACAAGTCGCCCTTCACTTCACAAACACAAAGCACACTACACAACACAAACTCTAACTACATTATACCACACAAACACCAGCCAAACAACACAGCTCAAACACCAACCACACGACACAACTCAAACACCAACTAACAATCTAACGGGGTGAGACTAGCTTGAGCTACCTCATCCCTTTGTGTGTATTTTACCTCAATAATCTTATTTCAATTTCAATTTCAATACACAACACGAACACCATCCACACTACACAACACAAACACCAACCACACTACACAACACAAACACCAACTACACTACACAACACAAACACCAACCACACTACACAACACAAACACCAACCACACTACACAACACAAACACCAACCACACTACACAACACAAACACCAACCACACTACACAACACAAACACCAACCACACTACACAACACAAACACCAACTACACTACACAACACAAACACCAACTACACTACACAACACAAACACCAACTACACTACACAACACAAACACCAACTACACTACACAACACAAACACCAACCACACTACACAACACAAACACCAACCACACTACACAACACAAACACCAACCACACTACGCAACACAAACACCAACTACACTACACAACACAAACACCAACCACACTACACAACACAAACACCAACTACACTACACAACACAAACACCAACTACACTACACAACACAAACACCAACTACACTACACAACACAAACACCAACCACACTACACAACACAAACACCAACCACACTACACAACACAAACACCAACCACACTACACAACACAAACACCAACTACACTACACAACACAAACACCAACCACACTACACAACACAAACACCAACTACACTACACAACACAAACACCAACTACACTACACAACACAAACACCAACTACACTACACAACACAAACACCAACCACACTACACAACACAAACACCAACCACACTACACAACACAAACACCAACCACACTACACAACACAAACACCAACCACACTACACAACACAAACACCAACTACACTACACAACACAAACACCAACTACACTACACAACACAAACACCAACTACACTACACAACACAAACACCAACCACACTACACAACACAAACACCAACTACACTCCACAACACAAATACCAACTAGACTACACAACACAAATACCAACCACACTACACAACACAAACACCAACTACACTACACAACACAAACACCAACTACACTCCACAACACAAATACCAACTAGACTACACAACACAAATACCAACCACACTACACAACACAAACACCAACTACACTCCACAACACAAATACCAACCACACCTCACAACACAAACACCAACTAGACTATGTAACACAAACTCCAACCACATTACAAAACACAAACACCAACTATACTACACCACACACACCAACTACAGTACATAACACTATTAACAAATGTACTAAACACTATCATCACCAATACTACACAACATATCACCAACTACACTGTAGATTACTATCTCTAACTACACCACTATCACCAACAAGAAAACACTTTCAAGAAATACAATACTCACTATTTCAACTGCACTGTAGAACACTGCAACTAACTTCACAACACTATCAATACCTACTCTGTAAGTAATTATGAAAAGAAGGCTCCAAACCGGGAAGACTATATAGCACAACTACACTGTAATTATAATACAAAACACTATTAACAACTACACTATGAAACACTGTTACAAACTACACTGTATAACACTACTAAATCGTTGCAACGCAAACACGATCACAAACTAAAGTTCACCACACAGTCACTAATAAGACTGTACCGTAGTAGGCATCCATCACTAAAAACACAGTACAACACTATCACTAATTTCACTATCTCTAGCTACGCTATCACTGATCACAGCACATTATAAAACAAATGCACTAAAAAATTTCCCAACGAAATACTACACAACCCACCACCAACTACACTGTAGAACACTGTAACTATCTGAGTGGTATGGGTCTCCCAACTTTCTGATGTGTGGTTTGGTCATCATATCTTCATCCACGTTATTGTGACTCATCGTCTGCACTGAAACTAACCAAACAAGGCAGCACTAGCACCTACACTGTAGAACATTAATTAACTACCCTACAAAACAATATCACCAACTACATTCCAGAACAATAATACAAACTACACTGTTTAACACTATAATTATCCACACAACACAATCACTAACTACACTTCAAAACACTTTCACCATCTAAACTATACAATACTCTCACTAAAGACAATATAGAACATTACGATCAATAAACAACAAAGTTGCTAACTATACTTTACAACACTATCAGCATCTACACTACACAACCATATAATTAACCATACCACACACAACTGTTACCATCTACACTACATACTAATATCAATAACGTCACTACACAACACTATCACCAATTTTACTATTCGACACTGTAACCAACTTAAAGTCACAATACTATCACCAACAACACCAATAATATCAACACCATACAACACTATCGCGAACTATAATATGCACACTATATAATATATGCGCATTATATAATAATACTCACCATAGCCCGAGCTGCTTGGGACTTTTTGTTCCAGGTAGCGAATCTTTAACAACAACAACAACGTGCAACATATTTGTCTGCTACACTACACAATACTATCACCAACTCACTTACTATGTACACAGCGCAGTACAATCATCAACTACATTTCTTATCGTTATCATAAAACACAATACATAACACTATCACAATTACACTGCCCAACACAATCAACACCTACACTGTACAACACTATCAACACCAACACTGTCCCACACTATCAACACCAACACTGTCCAACACTATCAACACCAACACTGTCCCACACTATCAACACCAACACTGTCCAACACTATCAACACCAACACTGTCCAACACTATCAACACCAACACTGTCCAACACTATCAACACCAACACTGTCCAACACTATCAACACCAACACTGTCCAACACTATCAACACCAACACTGTCCAACACTATCAACACCAACACTGTCCAACACTGTCCAACACTATCAACACCAACACTGTCCCACACTATCAACACCAACACTGTCCAACACTATCAACATCTACACAGTCCAACACTATCAACATCAACACCGTGCACCACTATCAACATCCACACTGTCCTACACTATCAACACCAAGACTGTCCAACTCTATCAACATCTGCACTGTCCAACACTATCATAAGCTTATATTAACTACACAACACAAAACCACCAACACCTACACTGTCCAACACTATCTGCCAACACTGTCCAACACTATCAACACCTACACTGTCCAACACTATCTGCCAACACTGTCCAACACTATCAACACCTACACTGTCCAACACTATCATAAGCTTATATTAACTACACAACACAAAACCACCAACAGCTACACTGTCCAACACTATCAACACCTACACTGTCCAACACTATCTGCCAACACTGTCCAACACTATCAACACCTACACTGTCCAACACTATCTGCCAACACTGTCCAACACTATCAACACCTACACTGTCCAACACTATCTGCCAACACTGCCCAACACTATCAACACCTACACTGTCCAACACTATCATAAGCTTATTTTAACTACACAACACAAAACCACCAACAACTACACTGTAACACTATCATAAACTACTCTGCACAACATTACCTCCCTAGCTACACTACACAACAAAATTAACTGTACACAACACTCACGCTCTTCACTGAACAACAATGATTATTTATGAATAAAATATAGAATTTCAAAATATTAACTTAATATTAATAGGCAGTCGAATAGGCAGTCTCCGTGGTGTAGTGGTAAGACACTCGCCTGGCGTTCCGCGAGCGCTATGTCATGGGTTCGTATCCTGGCCGGGGAGGATTTAATGGGCGCAATTCCTTAACTGTAGCCTCTGTTTAACGCAACAGTAAAATGTGTACTTGGATGAAAAAACGATTCTTCGCGGCAGGGGATCGTATTCCAGCGACCATAGGATTAAGGACTTGCCCGAAACGCTACGCGTACTAGTGGCTGTACAAGAATGTAACAACTCTTGTATATATCTAAAAAAAAAATATAATAATACTCCCTAACTATATTAATCCCTATCTGTGATATAAATTGTACTCCAATTGTCACTGAGTAGACTATATAGTAACATTCAAGATGGAAGTCCTATACATCGGGACGTACCATCCCTTCCTGAAGACTATCAGGATCTTGTATGAACAAGACGTCCGCGAGGTTCTTCAAAAAACCCACCGACCATTAGGACAGTGTCGATTAGTAATAGACAAGGAGCTGAGGCGTGAGAGTGCCCTTGCCTGCGGAGAGGGAATGTTTCTGGCAATATACCTGCCAACGGCGATTCATACAGTGGCCGTATTCCGGTGTGGAGACGGCCGCTACCTCTACTATGACTCTACTCCCCGTGGTGTCCACTACCTGTTTAGGGACTATGCCAAGAGACACGGAATTACCAGAGACCAATTGACGGTGGTGAAGGCCGTATTCCAGCGTCCACTCTACAATACCTGCGCCTACCACGTCCTCTCCTTCCTGGACCATGTTACCCGTTCTTCAATCAATGACTCTTGGCTCCTCGCTAAGGAATATAAGGATAACATGGGGTCTTTTAGTGACTGGATAGTTGTGAGGCGTTTGATGGATATTATACAAGAGGCAAAGATTCAGATTGATCTCCGCATGGATCGGTACGGCAGTGACAATATTGTGCCTGAGTACATCCCAGTTCGAACCCCACCACCCCCTCTTCCCCCTTGCTATCGTGTCTACCCCACACACCTCCGTCCGTGCCCATACCTCCCTCCTACCCTTCAAACACCTCCCCCTTTCTTCCCCACACCTCCCCCAAACTTCCACACACCTCCCCCAAACTTCCACACACCTCCCCCAACCTTCTACACACTACCCTCCCTCCCTTCCCCACAAATTAGTCAGTGAGGAGCAGCAGCAGTTACGCTACAGTCCGCCCCTCTCACATAACTTATTCTACATTTCCTATGTCTAAAATAAAATAAAATTATTGTCAAAATGATTGTGTAATGTGATGTTAAAAAAATAAATAAATGATGTGTGTGTGTGTGTGTACTCACCTAATTGTGCTTTCTGGGGTTGAGCTTTGGCTCTTTGGTCCCGCCTCTGTGTGTGTGTGTGTGTGTGTGTGTGTGTGTGTGTGTGTGTGTGTGTGTGTGTGTGTGTGTGTGTGTGTGTGTGTGTGTGTGTGTGTGTGTGTGTGTGTGTGTGTGTGTGTGTGTGGGTGTGTGTGTGTGTGTGTGTGTGTGTGTGTGTGTGTGTGTGTGTGTGTGTGTGTGTGTGTGTGTGTGTGTGTGTGTGTGTGTGTGTGTGTGTGTGTGTGTGTGTGTGTGTGTGTGTGTATGTGTGTGTGTGTACTCACCTAATTGCACTCACCTAATTGTGCTTGCGGGGGTTGAGGTTTGGCTCTTTGGTCCCGCCTCTCCACCGTCAATCAACTGGTGTACAGATTCCTGAGCCTATTGGGCTCTATCATATCTACATTTGAAATTGTGTATGGAGTCAGCCTCCACCACATCACTTCCTAATGCATTCCATTTAATAACTACTCTGACACTGAGAAAAATTAATTCTAATGTCTCTGTAGCTCATTTGGGTACTCACTTTCCACCTGTGTCCCCTTGTTCGCATTCCACCAGTGTTGAATAGTTCATCCTTGTTTACCCGGTCGATTCCCCTGAGGATTTTGTAGGTTGTGATCATGTCCCCCCTTACTCTTCTGTCTTCCAGTGTCGTAAGGTGCATTTCCCGCAGCCTTTCCCCATAACTCATGCCTCTTAGTTCTGGGACTAGTCTAGTAGCATACCTTTGGACTTTTTCCAGCTTCGTCTTGTGTTTGACAAGGTACGGGCTCCATGCTGGGGCCGCATACTCCAGGATTGGTCTTACATATGTGGTGTACAAGATTCTGAATGATTCCTTACAAAGGTTCCTGAACGCCGTTCTGATGTTAGCCAGCGTCGCATATGCCGCAGACGTTATTCTCTTTATGTGGGCTTCAGGAGACAGGTTTGGTGTGATATCAACTCCTAGATCTTTCTCTCTGTCTGTTTCATTAAGTACTTCATCTCATATTCTGTATCCTGTGTCTGGCCTCCTGTTTCCACTGCCTAGTTTCATTAATTTGCATTTACTCGGGTTGAACTTCAACAGCCATTTGTTGGACAATTAGGTGAGTACACACGTGTGTGTGTGTACTCACTTAGTAGTGTCTGCAGGATCGAGCATTGACTCTTGGATCCCGCCTTTCGAGCATCGGTTGTTTACAGCAATGACTCCTGTCCCATTTCCCTATCATACCTGGTTTTAAAATTATGAATAGTATTTGCTTCCACAACCTGTTCCTGAAGTGCATTCCATTTTCTAACTACTCTCACGCTAAAAGAAAACTTCCTAACATCTGTGTGTGTGTGTGTGTGTGTGTGTGTGTGTGTGTGTGTGTGTGTGTGTTGTCGTGACGCTGAACCCCGGTTCATTCCGAACACAGCGTTTTCACAACACATAACACCTTGCCTCAGCAACCGTTACTACCACCATGTACTCCTACACACACCAGACCCTTGAGGCGTACCACTAGGGTTGTACTGGAACACAATGAATGAACATATGGAAGGTATTTAAAGGCCGTCGGGTTTTGTCATTTAATTACAAAGAATAGATTCTGACAAATAAATACATATTACCATACTCTATTAGGTCAATACACTTCCAATACCCATAGACCACCTGACCTCCGCGATCACCACACACACTCGTAACTTCCGCCTAAGTCCCTAATACGGAATGATTACTACAACGCTCCACACCCGGTTAGTCTTACATTCAATACTCACATACTGCAGACTTAACTTGGTCACTAAGATCACAACAGGCTCTCGCATAGCTGTCTGCTACACTTCGCTGCTGCCACAAACGGAGATGCGGAGGACTTCCTAGTTCCACTCCCACAATCAGACTGACTCCAGTCAGCCATCTACCTCAACCATTTCACCCCACCTCTCAAGGAAGGTATAATCCGATTAACCTTATCCCTAGAGAGGTAATCTTGTTCCTAGAAGCCTGACGAAGAATAATTCCTCTTTCCAGGAATTAATCATTTGGCTAAACAGCTTCGGTCTTAATCCATTGACCTTTCTTAGATATGTGATCCATAGTCTGTCTACTTACATGTACTTCCAATCATCATTCGTTAAGTGTTGTAGTAATGATCCTCTAGCTAATAATTCCTACTAACTTGTGGATTACAACACCACTCCCCTCCTTAAACACGCATATGTCCCCATATGCATCATTGCAATGGTTCCATTAGTGTAAGGACCTGGAGGATGCACCCACCATATGTGTACAACTAAAAAATCATCCAATAAGTTCATCATACACACAATGAAATAAATTAAAATTTTCCCCGACATAACTCACAACACTTCTCCAACATATACATTATATTCACATCATAGCACAGGTAAAATAGTCTGTAATAATTTTTCCCATCTCCAACAATGCACATATACCTAAACTGCTGACATATAATTACATACAAACATAACCATAAAATTACATGGACCAGAATGCTGGCACTTAAACAGAAATGACACTAGTCATTAATATATACAAAACACATATATATCTAAGGTTCTTCATCCTTAGTAATTATAATTTAACATCTTGCCCTGTACTGTTGACATAAGGGCTTACAATGATCACACAATGTTTCACTGGCCTCCTCCACAATTGGCAGCATCACTTCTCTTGTCTTCGTGTCCCATGGTTGCTAGGTCATAGATCCTCCATGACCCAAACAAAACCCAGGCTGTCCAGCCTGGTGAATGTTGTTAATGTCCCATCGTTGCTCTGAGGTAACGTGATCCTGGCCTCCAGAGCAACGGAGATTCCTACCCCAGGGTCATGTCTCCTTGGGTCTGTGCTGACGTCTCGTTCCAGGGCACCAATCCCAGAACGCTGTAGATACCTCACAGCTCTCTGGTCTAGGCCCATCCGCCCAGAGTGTGTCCACCTGTATTCACACCTTCCCGACCGCTGTACCTGCAAAATATTCCCTCGGAGCCCCCTGGCTCGATCCCATTATTACATAACCCCCTCGGCTCCTTACTCTCTCCCCGTATATAGCCTGAGCGCAGCTGCAAAACCATTGCAGCTGGCCCTTATCCCTGCTTTGATGTCAGGGGGCGAATTTCGCCTATAACGTCACGTTGGCTTCACTTCAACCCCCCTTTTTTTTCTAGAATAACTGAGTGTAGCCTCATAGCTTCCCTTCTACTCTACCTGAAGCTCTGTGACATGATCCCGGGGGACCTTCTCAAGCCTAACACTCAGTAATGGTGCCGATGAGGTAATATACAGTATATACATACACATACATTATCACAATAAATACCTCATTAAAATAATTTCACACTTATGTCACTAAAACATCATACTGCCACTGGCTCGCCTCTAGCGAGATTCCTGTAACAACTTAATAAGAAATTAGTATATCTACTTCGCTCGTCCACTGCAACCACCAACACCTGAAATTTTGAAATTCTACATTATAATCTTATCCATAAGACTTACCCACTCCGACACACCATCACCTCTGGTCAACCCAACCACTGATGACCTCATTATAACACCACACTCCATACCAGGCGTCCAAACGCCACAACACTACACCACCCACTACACATGCTACTCTACACCACACTCTACACACTACCCCACACTCTACAAAACTACCATGCCCATGCACCACTACACACCACACTCTACACACTACCCCACACTCTACACACTACCATGCCCATGCACCACTCAACACCACACTCTACACACTACCCCACACTCTACACACTACCCCACACTCTACAAAACTACCATGGCCATGCACTACTCTACAGTACATACTATGCTCCTTCTGTGTTCATGACCCCACGAGAGCGGGTCGGATAGCGATGTGTCACCGTCGCCTGTGGACCTTGTCCCCGGTCCTGCGAAGGCTGTTCTGTGTTATCTACCCTTGATTGCCAACTCCTCGTACCCCTACCTATGTTCTCAGCCGCTGGTGTGCTCTCCCCTGGCACACTCCCCGTAGGGTATGGCTCCTCACTTGCCTGACCGGTCAGTGTATAGACGCGGTCTGGGTGACAGGAGAACACGTGCCCTGTGTTTAGCACCTTAACCTTCACTTCAGCATTCTTTTTGCTAATTACCCGACATGGCCCCACAAACTTGGGTGCCAACTTACCTTCTGCCTGAGCGTGCATCTGCTTCACGAATACCCTATCACCTTCATTGATCACCTTTGCTTGGACCTTGTTCCGCGCATTATAATATGCCTCTGCTACCTCTGTCGACTTTCTTAAATGTAGTTTCACCAAGTCAAATGCCTTGGTTGCTCGCCTACAGACAACACTTTTGAAGTCTAACGCATAGCATGGCGGTTGCTTGCTTGTGAACGTCGTGAACGGAAGTCGGGGATCGAACCCATGCAACAAAAAATGCGGGGTTTCTCCCACCGACCTATTGAACGCCGTGTTGAGCGCCGACTCCACCATCGACAAACTCTGATCCCATGCAAGCACATCATCTGCAGCCAAATGCCGCAGAATACTGATTACTTCAGCATTGTGTCTTTCAACCAAACCATTCGCCGATGGTCGATATGCCAGCACTGGAGTATGTTTGAATTGATACACACTCGCGATGCTTTGAAATACTTGATTGATAAACTCTGACCCTTGGTCTGACACAACTTGTTGAGGAGCCCCAAACCTGGTTAACACACTTTCCACCATGGCCTGGGTCACATCCTCTGCCGACTTAGAACGGAGTGCACTCACCACAGTGAACCGTGTGAGTGCATCCACTGCTACAAATATGTACCTCGCCCCTGAATGAGCTTGTGGTAGCGGCCCAATGAGATCTATGTGTACTCTCTCGAAGGGAGTACTCACCTCCGGCCACCTACGCAAAGGTTCCGCCCCCAACCTATGTGCCTTGTACCTCAGACAACTGTCACAAGAGGCTACATAGGCCTTGATATCTTTACCCATGGATGGCCAATAGAACCTTTGACGTGCCCTCTGCAACGTCTTGGACTCCCCTCCATGGCCTGCTGCTGGGATGTTATGACACAGATACATTGCAGTCCTCTGGAACTCCGGTGTCAAGACTGCCTGGTATACTGGTTCAGACCGTATACCCGAAACCCTACCAAGATGATACAACACCTCATCTTCAACCACAAACTCATCCACTGGGGCTGGAAGTGACTTCCTCAACTCCGCACGCTGACCCCTCAAAAACTTCCTTACCTCCCCCCACAGGGGGTGACCTTCCTGACTCCGTATCAACTCCCTCACATTCCACGACACATCTTCCTCCCCCCTTTCACTCACCACTGCTACATTGTGACACCTTGACAACGCGTCAGCGACCACATTGCTTTTCCCTGGTACATGTTCAAAGTTTGTAATGTTAAACTCTGAGAGCGAGGTAACCCACCGTGCCAGTCGCTGACAAGGCTCCTTGGACTCGAACACATACTTAAGGGGTTTGTGATCGCTTCTGAGCCAAATTTCATGTCCAAGCAAGATGTACCGGTTCCGTTGTAATATGAATGTGATCGCTAGCGCTTCCCTCTCAATCGTACTATAGTTCCTCTCTGCAGGACATAGTACTCGTGAACAAAATGCAATGGGACGCTCCCGTCCTCGCTCATCCACCTGAGCTACCACACCACCTATCGCTGCGCCAGAAGCATCCGCATACACCAGAAATGGTTTGCTAAAATCTGGGTGCGCCAAGATACTGCGAGAGCTGACAGCAGCCCTCAGTACCTGGAACGCCTGCTGTTGTTCCTTCCCCCACACGAACTCCGCAAGTCCACTGATCTGGTGTAATGGTCTTGCAATTTTTGAAAAATCTTTAATAAATCGCCGATAATAGCTAACCAACCCCAGGAAAGATTTGCACTCTTTCTTGTTCTGTGGAACTGGGAACTCTTGAATATCCCTGGTTTTATCTGGCAATGGACTGATACCCATCCGGCCCACTGTATGACCCAGGAATGTTACCGATTCTCCAAAAAAACTGCATTTTTCGAAATTCACTTTGAGGTTGTGTGACCTCAGCCTTAGCAAGAGTTTCCTCAAATTATGCATGTGCTCCTCTAATGACTTTCCCAGCACGATTACGTCATCGAGGTACAGCAACGCTGTGGGACCTATCAACCCCGATAATACACTCATCATTAGCCTACTGAACACACCAGGTGCTGACTTCAACCCGAAAGGAAGTGGTTTATATTGCCAGAGCTCGTTGGAAGTGGTTTATATTGCCAGAGCTCGTTGGAAGTGGTTTATATTGCCAGAGGTCGTTGGAAGTGGTTTATATTGCCAGAGGTCGTTGGAAGTGGTTTATATTGCCAGAGGTCGTTGGAAGTGGTTTATATTGCCAGAGGTCGTTGGAAGTGGTTTATATTGCCAGAGCTCGTTGGTAGTGGTTTATATTGCCAGAGCTCGTTGGTAGTGGTTTATATTGCCAGAGCTCGTTGGTAGTGGTTTATATTGCCAGAGCTCGTTGGAAGTGGTTTATATTGCCAGAGGTCGTTGTTGCACGCACTAAACGCTGTGACTTCCCTCGACTCTTCCTCCAGCGGTATCTGGTGATACCCACTGAGCAGGTCTAATGTGGTAAAATATTGTGTACCCTTCAAGTGTGTCAATGTGTCCTGTATGTTAGGTAATGGGTATGCTTCGTCCTTCGTCAGCTTGTTTATTCTGCGGAAATCTACGCATAACCTCACTCCCCCATTCTTTTTCCTGACTACTACGAGAGGGCTGTGCCACGGTGAACTGGATGGTTCAATGATATCATGCTCCCTTAGCTGGCTTATCTCCTCTTTCACCTCCCTCTGGTGTGCCACTGGTATGCTATATGCTCTCGTATATACTGGATGTGCGCCCTCTACGTCAATTCTATGTGCTCCTTGAGCAATGCACCCTGGGGGTTCCCCTCTCAACGCAAAAACATCCGGGAACTCCCTGACTAAGCCCCTTAAGGCTTCCTTAACCTCCCTTTCCATGGACATCCTATCCACTATTCCCATTAATTTATCCATTCTATCCTCATCGCCCTCACTCTGACTTACTGACATGGCTGCAATAATCTCCTCCACAGGGTGCGCCCACGCTACCTGTGCATGCTTACTCAAGGTGACTGGCCACCGAGAGGGATTAAAAACCCTCAACCGAATTACCCCTTCATTTATGTCTTCAATAGTCTCCATTATCACCAACCCTGCTGGATTATCTAATGGCTCAATTTGCACAACGTCTACTCCCTTGGCTTTACATGCCATTTTAATCACTAAGGATGCTTCTCCCGGAATGGTGACATCCTTGGGTACCGTGACTGCCCACTGTATATTCTGGTCCCCAGCCGAGTTACCACAGTTACCCCTCACTACTGCTACTCCTTCTCTACTCCTCACCTTGTTAACGTCTACCGCTTGACCCCCACATACCAATTTATTCCCCCTTGCGCTGAACGCTATGGTACATGAGTATTTTTCGAGGAAATCAATTCCCAGGATAATGTTGGTATGTTTCAGCCCTATATCCTGTATTACTACAAAACTATGTTTAAACCATCTATCTTCTAGGTGGAAATCCACAGTTGTCTCTCCCAACACCCGCAACGCATTATCCCCCACCGCCGTTAATCTCCTGTTGTTCGGTATCAGCCTGACGTCTGATCCTAACACGCTACGACTCATGATGGACACGGAAGCACCGGTGTCCACCAAGGCTGTATAGATAGTGCCCTTTAACCGTAAATGCACCTTTATGGGATGACCCGACCCGACGGTACACAACCACTGTCCGCCACCCCCTACTGTACACACTGGGTAATTAGGCGGAACAAAAAGCTTACACTGCCAGGCCAAGTGACTACCGTCACCACACAGCTTACACACTTTTGTCTGCTTAGGTCGTTCTGGCTCGTGTTTACCTGCAGTGTACCCCGTTCCCCGGGGATACCCTCTACCGGTACCCTGGTTCTGGTGGTACATTCCTGTTGCTCCCTGAGCAGGCGTGTACCTTGGTGGAGCAGGAGTGAACCTGCTTCCACGTGCCCCTTGATTATAGCCTCCTCGCTGCCCACGAGTACCCTGATGGGGTCCCCACGACACCCCACTCGTATTGTGTCCCTGGAACACCCTTGGCTCCCAGCCCTTATTATTGTTACGTCGAGGAGCACCTCGCCCCTTGCCCTTGGAATGTGTGACCCCCGCCACGGGTCCATCCTCCACTGGCTGAGCTACTGGGGCCCAGAGCTGAGCCTGTCTCTCTTGCGTGTCTGCTAGATTTGCCTGTTCCTTAGGGGACACTTCCTTGAAAATGTCATCCTCTGTCAGTTTATGTGTCGGGCTATTCTCCGCCCAAAACACTGCATGTTTCACCGCTTCCTTAAAAGACTTAGCTTCCCTGCAGTGTAACGCACTTTCCCGCGGTAATGCACCGAAAAAAACACTCCGTTGCATAGAATCTCTTACTACCCCCGTGAACTGCGTTTCCGTCCGCTCAATCACATCACCCAAGAGTCTTATTCTATGGCCAAACGCCCTTAATTGTTCCCCTGGTTCTCGTTTAAGTGCAGCTAACTGAGCCTTTAGTTCTACTGCATCGTGCTGCACATCGTAATGATCTATCAGTTCCTGCTTAAACTCGCTATAACTATTTATTTCTCTAATTTCCGCCGAGTTGAGCAGGGTCTTTGCTTCCCCTTTCACCTTGGAATATGCCAATGCAATCTTTGCCTGATCCGACCATGACCCCACACTAGTCGCCTTCTCTAGAGCAAAGAAAAATGTTCTAATATCCGTCAGTAACTGACCTTTCGAATCCCGTTTGGCGCCCCAAAACGTGGGTATGTCTCCATATACCTTTGGTCCTGCATTAGTCGTCTCATGCGTGCTCAACACATTTTTCAACCACTGTGCAACCTGCCCAATTGTCTCTGACGCTGCCGCCTGCGCCGTAAGCAACGCCGCCGTGTTATCACCACTCTCACCCTGACCGACATTACTCGTGGCCTGGCCACTGGCGCCCCTATTACTACCCGTACCCGTCATGGCTACTCGCCCCTTATGTGCTCGTTTATGAACCAGCTTGACGCTTTGCTGTACAGTAACCTTACTTGGCCTTATTCCCTTAATCTCACTAGAATCACTTATAATTTTAAGCCACCATTAACAACGTCACTTATCAGTTATCCACACTACTGTTTCCACCCCTTAGGGGACCTTTCCCTGCCGCACAACGTGGCCACTCCACTTGGCCACACACCTTGGCCCCACACCCCACTATGGCCACTCACTGGCCCACACACCTTCCCTTCCTCACCAATATCCACCGTCCTGAACACAACCCGACGTCTACCAATTCCCGAACATTCCCTCACCAACTAAACCAGTAACACACTTCCTTCATCTCTCAAAGTGTTCCAAACCTGTTTGCGCTGCCACCAAATATGTCGTGACGCTGAACCCCGGTTCATTCCGAACACAGCGTTTTCACAACACATAACACCTTGCCACGATTCTCCATAATTAAGGCATTCTGTATGACGACTGATTGCAGACGAATTGTTCTCTAACTAAAAGCCGAATAGAGCGTTAGAATTATACCGTCTACCTCGCGATAGTGTTAACGTCATCAATGAATGCTATGGGGAGACATTAATTCCTCTCCCTTGTATCTTTACTATTCTTAAATAGTTAAATAATAATATTTCGTTCCTCTAAATAATAAACCCGTCCAGTCTTTAGAGTTTCAAGCGCGAATGCGAGAAATATTAATGTTCATGCCAATAATTTGTGTAATGAACGTCGACTCGGCGTGGGGGGAGGGACGCGACGCCATGCTCAGTCGGTGAGGGAGTCGGGAAGCGGACACGTGCAAGGCCAGAAGGAGGCAAAACCACGCTTACCGTACTCACAAAAGACGCCATTGTCCAGTAAATAGGACACGTGTGTCTATCTACAGATGAAAGCCGCCACTGTGAGGCGTGAACGACCTTGCAGATAATATCTTCAACTAGTGCTGGTGTTAAATAAGGGACCCCTAGACTTGGTTCCTGACGACACGTGATCAGCCAACTTGAAACGCATCAATCCAGGATAGGTTCACCGGAGCCTGGGATTCGAAATTACGGCAATCTTAATACTTACACAGTGCCCACAGCTAAGTACCTTTTATTTGATGCATCATTTACAGGTTTAATAATAGCGGGGTGATTGCGCGTCACGCGGCACGACAACACCTAATAACAGGTGATTAGAAATTTCTCTGTAGATATCAATAATCTTGAATATGTATTGAGTAGTTAAATCAATTGCTACTGGTAGTTATTTATTTTGCAGCTCGAGAGACGAATTCCTCATGCTGTCTTCTCCATGTTAACCGTGTCAGACGTCGGTGTACCAGACTTGGAGATTAAGAGGACTGCCAGGGTTATCTAAAGGAATCTATTACCAGCTAAGGCTTATTTCTTTTACTCATAACATTGCAATTTGATACATTAAGAATGTTTTCAACATAATGTGTGATTTACTGTAATTCATTATTATGCTCATATTCATGTTCTTCTTTGTATGAATAATATTATATTCAACATTAATTATAGGATTAGATTATTATTAATAGAATTAGTGAACGAACCACACTGATTCCTGGACGTACTGACCTCCAGTAATAACCCCCCAATGTAGGTGTTTGAGGTTTGGTTTTAATAATACAGCCCATTAATTATTCTTATGATCATACTTTCTAGTCATATCCATAGTCACTGGTTTTCTCTAGAATTTTATCTAATGATCTGAAATTCTCAGTTTCCCTCTTTACTTTAAAAGCGGGTGGTCCTTCGTAATTTAATTTACTACTTTAATTATTAATTAATCAGAATCAACCCCAAATATCCCACATTATGGTCCTTCGAACCGGATAGGCATTAAATTTATAATTAAAATATTAACCATTAATAACTAATCCTTGTGTGATAGAAGCTAGACTAACTTGTTTAATTAATTGTGTCAACTAACAGTGTAACACATCAGTTAGCCTAGATCACACTAACAGCTACCTTATACATAGCTTTAGTGGGTCATAACCAATTACCCACAACATTTAGACCTACACTTCATACTGAAGTAGAATCCTTAGGTCACCAAGAGCAACAGCTCATAACCTTATATTAATCACTAACACCAATTAAGTGTTAACCATTTAGGCTATACCAATGTTTCAATATATGGCTGTCAGCAGACTGTCCATTATAGCCTGAATCCATGTTATAATTACTGATTGCTGTAGCTGAGAGCACGGTCGACATATGCGTTAACAACACTCCTCTTGTACCTGTCTGGGCAGTCGCTGTTGGCATTTAGGCACATTCCTATGCTCGTTTCCTTAGTGTAGACTGCAGTGTGGAAACCTCCGTTATATATATATATATATATATATATATATATATATATATATATATATATATATATATGTCGTACCTAGTAGCCAGAACTCACTTCTCAGCCTACTATGCATGGCCCAATTTGCCTAATAAGCCTAGTTTTCATGAATTAATGTTTTTTCGACAACCTAACCTACCTAACCTAACCTAACCTAACGTTTTCGGCTACCTAACGTAACCTAACCTATAAAGATGGGTTAGGTTAGGTTAGGTAGGGTTGGTTAGGTTTGGTCATATATCTACGTTAATTTTAACTTCAATAAAAAAAAATTGACCTCATACATAATGAAATGGGTAGCTTTATCATTTCATAAGAAAAAAATTAGAATAAATATATTAATTCAGGAAAACTTGGCTTATTAGGCAAATCGGGCCTTGAATAGTAGGCCAAAAAGGGAGTTCTGGCTACTAGGTACGACATATATATATATATATATATATATATATATATATATATATATATATATATATATATATATATATATATATATATATATAACTGAAAACTCACACCCTAGAAGTGACTCGAACCCATACTCCCAGAAGCAACGCAACTGGTATGTACAAGACGCCTTAATCCACTTGACCATCACGACCGGACATAATGAGGTGATAGCCTAAGCTATTTGAACCACCCCACCGCCGGCACTCGGATAGTAATCTTGGGCATAGCATTTTACCAAATCACCTCATTCTTTGGGGCACAAGTGAGGAACACAAATGCGAACAAGCCTGAATGGTCCCCAGGACAATATGCAACTGAAAACTCACACCCCAGAAGTGACTCGAACCCATACTCCCAGAAGCAACGCAACTGGTATGTACAAGACGCCTTAATCCACTTGACCATCACGACCGGACATAATGAGGTGATAGCCTAAGCTATTTGAATGAGGTGATTTGGTAAAATGCTATGCCCAAGATTACTATCCGAGTGCCGGCGGTGGGGTGGTTCAAATAGCTTAGGCTATCACCTCATTATGTCCGGTCGTGATGGTCAAGTGGATTAAGGCGTCTTGTACATACCAGTTGCGTTGCTTCTGGGAGTATGGGTTCTAGTCACTTCTGGGGTGTGAGTTTTCAGTTGCATATTGTCCTGGGGACCATTCAGTCTTGTTCGCATTTGTGTTCCTCACGTGTGCCCCAAAGAATGAGGTGATTTGGTAAAATGCTATGCCCAAGATTACTATCCGAGTGCCGGCGGTGGGGTGGTTCAAATAGCCTCGGCTATCACCTCATTTTGTCCGGTCGTGATGGTCAAGTGGATTAAGGCGTCTTGTACATACCAGTTGCGTTGCTTCTGGGAGTATGGGTTCGAGTCACTTCTGGGGTGTGAGTTTTCAGTTGCATATTGTCCTGGGGACCATTCAGGCTTGTTCGCATTTGTGTTCCTCACGTGTGCCCCAAAGAATGAGGTGATTTGGTAAAATGCTATGCCCAAGATTACTATCCGAGTGCCGGCGGTGGGGTGGTTCAAATAGCCTCGGCTATCACCTCATTTTGTCCGGTCGTGATGGTCAAGTGGATTAAGGCATCTTGTACATACCAGTTGCGTTGCTTCTGGGAGTATGGGTTCGAGTCACTTCTGGGGTGTGAGTTTTCAGTTGCATATTGTCCTGGGGACCATTCAGTCTTGTTCGCATTTGTGTTCCTCACGTGTGCCCCAAAGAATGAGGTGATTTGGTAAAATGCTATGCCCAAGATTACTATCCGAGTGCCGGCGGTGGGGTGGTTCAAATAGCCTCGGCTATCACCTCATTTTGTCCGGTCGTGATGGTCAAGTGGATTAAGGCGTCTTGTACATACCAGTTGCGTTGCTTCTGGGAGTATGGGTTCGAGTCACTTCTGGGGTGTGAGTTTTCAGTTGCATATTGTCCTGGGGACCATTCAGGCTTGTTCGCATTTGTGTTCCTCACGTGTGCCCCAAAGAATGAGGTGATTTGGTAAAATGCTATGCCCAAGATTACTATCCGAGTGCCGGCGGTGGGGTGGTTCAAATAGCCTCGGCTATCACCTCATTTTGTCCGGTCGTGATGGTCAAGTGGATTAAGGCGTCTTGTACATACCAGTTGCGTTGCTCCTGGGAGTATGAGTTCGAGTCACTTCTGGGGTGTGAGTTTTCAGTTGCATATTGTCCTGGGGACCATTCAGGCTTGTTCGCATTTGTGTTCCTCACGTGTGCCCCAAAGAATGAGGTGATTTGGTAAAATGCTATGCCCAAGATTACTATCCGAGTGCCGGCGGTGGGGTGGTTCAAATAGCCTCGGCTATCACCTCATTTTGTCCAGGCGTGATGGTCAAGTGGATTAAGGCGTCTTGTACATACCAGTTGCGTTGCTCCTGGGAGTATGAGTTCGAGTCACTTCTGGGGTGTGAGTTTTCAGTTGCATATTGTCCTGGGGACCATTCAGGCTTGTTCGCATTTGTGTTCCTCACGTGTGCCCCAAAGAATGAGGTGATTTGGTAAAATGCTATGCCCAAGATTACTATCCGAGTGCTGGCGGTGGGGTGGTTCAAATAGCCTCGGCTATCACCTCATTTTGTCCGGTCGTGATGGTCAAGTGGATTAAGGCGTCTTGTACATACCAGTTGCGTTGCTCCTGGGAGTATGATTTCGAGTCACTTCTGGGGTGTGAGTTTTCAGTTGCATATTGTCCTGGGGACCATTCAGGCTTGTTCGCATTTGTGTTCCTCACGTGTGCCCCAAAGAATGAGGTGATTTGGTAAAATGCTATGCCCAAGATTACTATCCGAGTGCCGGCGGTGGGGTGGTTCAAATAGCCTCGGCTATCACCTCATTTTGTCCGGTCGTGATGGTCAAGTGGATTAAGGCGTCTTGTACATACCAGTTGCGTTGCTCCTGGGAGTATGAGTTCGAGTCACTTCTGGGGTGTGAGTTTTCAGTTGCATATTGTCCTGGGGACCATTCAGGCTTGTTTGCATTTGTGTTCCTCACGTGTGCCCCAAAGAATGAGGTGATTTGGTAAAATGCTATGCCCAAGATTACTATCCGAGTGCCGGCGGTGGGGTGGTTCAAATAGCCTCGGCTATCACCTCATTTTGTCCGGTCGTGATGGTCAAGTGGATTAAGGCGTCTTGTACATACCAGTTGCGTTGCTCCTGGGAGTATGAGTTCGAGTCACTTCTGGGGTGTGAGTTTTCAGTTGCATATTGTCCTGGGGACCATTCAGGCTTGTTCGCATTTGTGTTCCTCATGTGTGCCCCAAAGAATGAGGTGATTTGGTAAAATGCTATGCCCAAGATTACTATCCGAGTGCCGGCGGTGGGGTGGTTCAAATAGCCTCGGCTATCACCTCATTTTGTCCGGTCGTGATTGTCAAGTGGATTAAGGCGTCTTGTACATACCAGTTGCGTTGCTCCTGGGAGTATGAGTTCGAGTCACTTCTGGGGTGTGAGTTTTCAGTTGCATATTGTCCTGGGGACCATTCAGGCTTGTTCGCATTTGTGTTCCTCACGTGTGCCCCAAAGAATGAGGTGATTTGGTAAAATGCTATGCCCAAGATTACTATCCGAGTGCCGGCGGTGGGGTGGTTCAAATAGCCTCGGCTATCACCTCATTTTGTCCGGTCGTGATGGTCAAGTGGATTAAGGCGTCTTGTACATACCAGTTGCGTTGCTCCTGGGAGTATGAGTTCGAGTCACTTCTGGGGTGTGAGTTTTCAGTTGCATATTGTCCTGGGGACCATTCAGGCTTGTTCGCATATATATATATATATATATATATATATATATATATATATATATATATATATATATATATATATATATATATATATATATATATATATATATATATATATATATATATATATATATATAACTGAAAACTCACACCCCAGAAGTGACTCGAACCCATACTCCCAGAAGCAACGCATCTGGTATGTACAAGACGCCTTAATACATACCAGTTGCGTTGCTTCTGGGAGTATGGGTTCGAGTCACTTCTGGGGTGTGAGTTTTCAGTTGCATATTGTCCTGGGGACCATTCAGGCTTGTTCGCATTTGTGTTCCTCACGTGTGCCCCAAAGAATGAGGTGATTTGGTAAAATGCTATGCCCAAGATTACTATCCGAGTGCCGGCGGTGGGGTGGTTCAAATAGCCTCGGCTATCACCTCATTTTGTCCGGTCGTGATGGTCAAGTGGATTAAGGCATCTTGTACATACCAGTTGCGTTGCTTCTGGGAGTATGGGTTCGAGTCACTTCTGGGGTGTGAGTTTTCAGTTGCATATTGTCCTGGGGACCATTCAGTCTTGTTCGCATTTGTGTTCCTCACGTGTGCCCCAAAGAATGAGGTGATTTGGTAAAATGCTATGCCCAAGATTACTATCCGAGTGCCGGCGGTGGGGTGGTTCAAATAGCCTCGGCTATCACCTCATTATGTCCGGTCGTGATGGTCAAGTGGATTAAGGCGTCTTGTACATACCAGATGCGTTGCTTCTGGGAGTATGGGTTCGAGTCACTTCTGGGGTGTGAGTTTTCAGTTGCATATGTCCTGGGGACCATTCAGGCTTGTTCGCATTTGTGTTCCTCACGTGTTGCCCCAAAGAATGAGGTGATTTGGTAAAATGCTATGCCCAAGATAACTATCCGAGTGCCGGCGGTGGGGTGGTTCAAATAGCCTCGGCTATCACCTCATTATGTCCGGTCGTGATGGTCAAGTGGATTAAGGCGTCTTGTACATACCAGATGCGTTGCTTCTGGGAGTATGGGTTCGAGTCACTTCTGGGGTGTGAGTTTTCAGTTGCATATGTCCTGGGGACCATTCAGGCTTGTTCGCATATATATATATATATATATATATATATATATATATATATATATATATATATATATGTTGTTAAATAGGACCGAAAAAGAAAGATTAATAATTCTAGCACGAATTTTCTCAATATTTCTTATGTTTCTTTTTTAACTGTTGATGGTAATTGAAAAATCAATTCTCCAAAATCCATTTTAATTTCTAGTCTGACGCTATACTTGAACACGTTTCATAATAACTTATTACATTTCCAAAGACTTTAGTTTACACACACACAACTATAACCAGCAAACACTAAACAGAGTTTTACTATGCTATTATTTAAATAGCTATATGCGTATGGAAATGTCAAGACACTTAAGCCTGGAAACCCACTTCGGCCAATCATCAGCCACATACTGTTATGATCCCAGGCAGCCGAAAAACGAGTCTCCCCTTGAGAATTATTCTATCAAGCCTGACCTGACTAGAAGGCCTGGGAAATATGGAGGTGAAGACACCGATGTAAAGTAGCTGGTTGGATATGATGAACAATTTGAGATTATTGGCAGTGAATAAGAAAATAGATAAATGACTGGTTAGGAGATGTGGACAATTTGCTGGAGGCGTGAGGCTCGCTTCTGGAGGGCTTTGACCTCACTTGAGCGCCAAACATCGCAGGGGAAAGCCGTGCTTCGTTTGAGCTCCCGTCAGAAAGGAACCCCTAGAGATATATCTCTGTGAGAAGAGAAGTGTGCAGACGTGCCAACTGTGGAATCGAGCTGGGAACATTGTAGTCTCAAGCCCTGGATGGCGAGGAGAGTAATAAGCCGCCCAGAGACATTTTCGTGGGCTGTGGGAGTGCCCTGATCAGACGCCGTTAGAGGGAGATCGCCCTCGACTTAAGGTCTTCCACGGGGTTCCTCGTGATTCGTTGAAATTTGGAGTCGTCACTAAGGATGTCGCTAATTTTGTTCATGTATTCTTGGGTAGGAATCAATACATATGCTGCTGTCTTGTTGGCTTTTCTTATTGTTACGTCTTTCAGATTTTTTAGTTGTTTTGCTGCTTCTTTGAGTCGTGGGGTTAAGATTGTAGATGAATATGTTCCTCGTTTTTTCCCTGCTACTGCTAGTAGTTCAGCTTGAAGTGTGTCAGTGGTGATGACTTTTTTGTTGTCTTCTAGCTTATGGATGTCGTCCAGAAGCATTTCGATTTCCAGGTGTTTTTGATGCATCTTTGGTTTAGATATGAATTGACAATTTAGACCAAGATTTAAGAGGTCTCGTTGGTCCTGGGTAAGATCATAAGAAGTCAGGTTAATGTAGCCATCTTTGGGACGAGGGATCTTTAACTGTCCACCGTTTAAGGCTGTTAACTTACGGAGTGTCTTTGTTTCTACAAGAGTTTTATGTTGTTGTTTCAGGTTAAATAGTTCACTGTTGATGGTTTGCTTGAGTTGGATAGGGATGTCGTACTGGGTCCATTTGTTTAGCAGATGCTCAGCCTGCTCTGTAAGGGTTTGGAGGGCTTCCTTCTTCTTGTATAGTTGATGCCGAATGAGCTCTTGCCTATACCAATAGGTAAACTCTGTATTGCGGACTGCTGGGTCATGTGGGTTTATATTGGTGTATACTGGCAGCAGGTTTTCTTTCAAACATGTTTCATTGCATATTCTGTATTTATTATTTTCTGGTTATTATTATTTTTCTGGTTATTTATTATTTTTATATGGGAACCATCGAAGACAGGGTCTTCAGGTAGCAGACAAAAACCAACTGTATATTGCCGTTATGTAGATGACATATTCGTAATAGTAAAAGACTCAGATGAACTAATTGACCTAAAAAGACATCTAGAGAGAGAGTCAGTACTCCGATTTACACATGAAAATAGTGAAAATAACAGTCTGCCATTCTTGGATGTACTAATAACAAAAACAGGAACCTCTTTAAGCACCAACGTATATACCAAGCCCACCAACATAGGATTATGCCTGAACGGTAGAAGTGAGTGCCCCCAAAGATACAAAGCCAGAGTTCTCAATGCTTATATTCGTCGAGCGCTTACCCACTGCTCTGAATGGAGAAACGTGAGTAGAGAGTTTGAAAGAGTAACTCAGGTATTGGTGAACAACGGATATAGCAACGCGGAAATAAACGCTGCTATAAGAAGACACTTGGACCGTTGGTATAATCCCGAACCTAGAACAGAAACCACAACACCTCCAATAAAATTATATTACAAATCAACCATGCACAGTGAACATATGAAAGAGGAAAGATTAATGAAAGAAATAATCCGTAAAGAAGTAAAAAGCACTACTCCTAACCAAAACATAAACCTGATAATATTCTACAAAACCAAAAAGACTTCCGAACTTCTTATCAAAAACAGCCCGAAGCCGACGGAGAACCCTCTACAGCAGTCAAGCGTTGTATACATGTACACTTGCCCCCACGAAGGATGTAACCTTCAATGTATGTACATAGGTATGACGTCGACCAAGCTGACGAGGCGTTTGACATGCCATCTTCAATCTGGTGCCCCTAGGAATCACATGAGACAAGCCCATGACATCACTCTAACAAGAGAAATGTTGAACAAGAATACCTGCATAATAGACAAAACCCAAGATGCAAGAAGATTACAAATTCTTGAAGCAATTCACATAAGAATAGAACAACCTACCTTGAACACCCAAATCACGGAACTATTTACTCAACCCACCATGAGACTAAGGACAAGACCAGAACATAACGATGCCAACACAGAAGACAATGTCCAACATAACAGGCCAATTACACTGGACTAATCTTAGTATGTAGATAGAAGCTGCCTCGTATGGGCCAATAAGCCTTCTGCAGTTACCTCTATTTTTATGTTCTTATGTTTCACCCCACATTTATCCCTTATGTATCCCCCCATGTTTTCACCTTTATTGTCTAATTACCTGACCCAATGCAGGTATAAAATCAACCAGCATTGTAAGATCTCTTCACTTGAGAATGAACCATGGAGGTTCGAAACGTTGTGCAAATTGTGAAAATAAGTGTAATACATTCTTTAGTAAATCACTTCTTTTCTTCACCTTAAAAGTACGAAAATGAGTTTTGGAGAACTCCTATTTCAACTAAGCCCTGATGCTAAGAAAATAGTTAGAGGAATAGAAGCCCTAAACCAGAAAATAATAAATACAGAATATGCGGTCATATTCAATGAAACATGTTTGAAAGAAAACCTGCTGCCAGTATACACCAATATATATATATATATATATATATATATATATATATATATATATATATATATATATATATATATGCAAACAAGCCTGAATGGTCCCCAGGACTATATACAACTGAAAACTCACACCCCAGAAGTGACTCGAACCCATACTCCCACAACTGGTATGTACAGGGACGCCTTAATCCGCTTGACCATCACGACCGGACATAAGGAAGTGATAGCCGAGGCTATATGAACCACTTCCCCGCCGGCACTCGGATGGTAATCTTGGGCATAGCATTTTATCAAATCACCTCATTCTTTGGGGCACACGTGAGGAACACAAATGCAAACAAGCCTGAATGGTCCCCAGGACTATATACAACTGAAAACTCACACCCCAGAAGTGACTCGAACCCATACTCCCACAACTGGTATGTACAGGGACGCCTTAATCCGCTTGACCATCACGACCGGACATAAGGAAGTGATAGCCGAGGCTATATGAACCACTTCCCCGCCGGCACTCGGATGGTAATCTTGGGCATAGCATTTTATCAAATCACCTCATTCTTTGGGGCACACGTGAGGAACACAAATGCAAACAAGCCTGGGGACCATTCAGGCTTGTTTGCATTTGTGTTCCTCACGTGTGCCCCAAAGAATGAGGTGATTTGATAAAATGCTATGCCCAAGATTACCATCCGAGTGCCGGCGGGGAAGTGGTTCATATAGCCTCGGCTATCACTTCCTTATGTCCGGTCGTGATGGTCAAGCGGATTAAGGCGTCCCTGTACATACCAGTTGTGGGAGTATGGGTTCGAGTCACTTCTGGGGTGTGAGTTTTCAGTTGTATATAGTCCTGGGGACCATTCAGGCTTGTTTGCATTTGTGTTCCTCACGTGTGCCCCAAAGAATGAGGTGATTTGATAAAATGCTATGCCCAAGATTACCATCCGAGTGCCGGCGGGGAAGTGGTTCATATAGCCTCGGCTATCACTTCCTTATGTCCGGTCGTGATGGTCAAGCGGATTAAGGCGTCCCTGTACATACCAGTTGTGGGAGTATGGGTTCGAGTCACTTCTGGGGTGTGAGTTTTCAGTTGTATATAGTCCTGGGGACCATTCAGGCTTGTTTGCATTTGTGTTCCTCACGTGTGCCCCAAAGAATGAGGTGATTTGATAAAATGCTATGCCCAAGATTACCATCCGAGTGCCGGCGGGGAAGTGGTTCATATAGCCTCGGCTATCACTTCCTTATGTCCGGTCGTGATGGTCAAGCGGATTAAGGCGTCCCTGTACATACCAGTTGTGGGAGTATGGGTTCGAGTCACTTCTGGGGTGTGAGTTTTCAGTTGTATATAGTCCTGGGGACCATTCAGGCTTGTTTGCATTTGTGTTCCTCACGTGTGCCCCAAAGAATGAGGTGATTTGATAAAATGCTATGCCCAAGATTACCATCCGAGTGCCGGCGGGGAAGTGGTTCATATAGCCTCGGCTATCACTTCCTTATGTCCGGTCGTGATGGTCAAGCGGATTAAGGCGTCCCTGTACATACCAGTTGTGGGAGTATGGGTTCGAGTCACTTCTGGGGTGTGAGTTTTCAGTTGTATATAGTCCTGGGGACCATTCAGGCTTGTTTGCATTTGTGTTCCTCACGTGTGCCCCAAAGAATGAGGTGATTTGATAAAATGCTATGCCCAAGATTACCATCCGAGTGCCGGCGGGGAAGTGGTTCATATAGCCTCGGCTATCACTTCCTTATGTCCGGTCGTGATGGTCAAGCGGATTAAGGCGTCCCTGTACATACCAGTTGTGGGAGTATGGGTTCGAGTCACTTCTGGGGTGTGAGTTTTCAGTTGTATATAGTCCTGGGGACCATTCAGGCTTGTTTGCATTTGTGTTCCTCACGTGTGCCCCAAAGAATGAGGTGATTTGATAAAATGCTATGCCCAAGATTACCATCCGAGTGCCGGCGGGGAAGTGGTTCATATAGCCTCGGCTATCACTTCCTTATGTCCGGTCGTGATGGTCAAGCTGATTAAGGCGTCCCTGTACATGCCAGTTGTGGGAGTATGGGTTCGAGTCACTTCTGGGGTGTGAGTTTTCAGTTGTATATAGTCCTGGGGACCATTCAGGCTTGTTTGCATTTGTGTTCCTCACGTGTGCCCCAAAGAATGAGGTGATTTGATAAAATGCTATGCCCAAGATTACCATCCGAGTGCCGGCGGGGAAGTGGTTCATATAGCCTCGGCTATCACTTCCTTATGTCCGGTCGTGATGGTCAAGCGGATTAAGGCGTCCCTGTACATACCAGTTGTGGGAGTATGGGTTCGAGTCACTTCTGGGGTGTGAGTTTTCAGTTGTATATAGTCCTGGGGACCATTCAGGCTTGTTTGCATTTGTGTTCCTCACGTGTGCCCCAAAGAATGAGGTGATTTGATAAAATGCTATGCCCAAGATTACCATCCGAGTGCCGGCGGGGAAGTGGTTCATATAGCCTCGGCTATCACTTCCTTATGTCCGGTCGTGATGGTCAAGCGGATTAAGGCGTCCCTGTACATACCAGTTGTGGGAGTATGGGTTCGAGTCACTTCTGGGGTGTGAGTTTTCAGTTATATATATATATATATATATATATATATATATATATATATATATATATATATATATATAATGTCATACCTAGTAGCCAGAACGCACTTCTCTGCCTACTATGCAAGGTCCGATTTGCCTAATAAGCCAAGTTTTCACGAATTAATTCATGAAAATCAACTAATCTATCTAATCGAACTAATTATCAACTATTCTTAGAAGTATTAAAGTAACCAGTTTTTACGTCGGTGAAGATTTGTAATGTTTACAAGCTGCACGATCAGCTGTTGTCTCCCCGGCAACAGCTGGAGAGAGCTGAGACTGGAGGCTCCTGTGTTTTTTTTTTTTTTTTTTTTGAGATATATACAAGAGTTGTTACATTCTTGTACAGCCACTAGTACGCGTAGCGTTTCGGGCAAGTCCTTAATCCTATGGTCCCTGGAATACGATCCCCTGCCGCGAAGAATCGTGTTCTTCTCTGTTCGGGCGGTGTGGTGTAGAGACCTACCTGTGGGACTGCCTTGATTCTCTTCCTGCTCCTCTTCCCTTACTTTATCTTGTGTCTAGTTTACAAAGCTAAATATCGTGCTGCATTTTCGTTTTCTGGCATAAGTGTGTAGTAATGTGTATAGGTTATGCTAGTGTTTATATTGCTAAGTTACTCTAAGGGGTCTCAGTGGAACCACGTGTGCTCAAGTGGTACCATTAAGCTACCTAGAATCCTTGCTAGTGTCCCTTGCCTAGTAGACTTTACCCTAGCTTGTCCTAATTGTAAAACCTTGTATCCTGTCTATGTGGACCAAGGCTTTTAACGTAAGATAGTGTGGTAAAGTAATTATTGTTATTGTTATTTAATGTATATGGGGGGGTTGTCAAGAGGGTTTAATAAATTAGTTTTTTTTTTTAGATATATACAAGAGTTATTGCATTCTTGTACAGCCACTAGTACGCATAGCATTTCGGGCAGGTCCTTGGATTACAATCCCCACCGCGAAGAATCGTTGTTACAACCAAGTACCCATTTTACTGTTGAGTTAAACAGAGGCTACAGTTAAGGATTTGCGCCCAGTAAATCCTCCCCGGCCAGGATACGAACCCATGACAAAGCACTCGCGGAACGCCAGGCGAGTGTCTTACCACTACACCACGGTGACTGGTAAAGTGTTAGTTTTAAAGGAGTATCCATTCTTCCTGTGTACGAGATCAATGATCTACCTCTAGGCTGACATTTTCTTGAAGCCACTAAGTTAATACTGTTTTATATTTTTATTGAGGGCCGGGCCTATATGATCTCCATTAATTGTGATACATCCTGATTCTAACTGCTGACCCTTCTCCATAATACTCTAGATCCCCCATAACAGCCCATAAACTCATAACAAGTGGGGACCTGTCCAAGAGGAACACTTTATTTGTAAAAAAATTTAGATTTTTGAGTGCCAAAACTAAAAATTCTTGTTTTCTCCAGAACAGTTGTGTGTTAGCCTAGGGTCAGCTCAACAAGCAAAGGGTACATCTTGCATTGACTGGAAACCCTTCACGATTGAGGTTAGTGTGGCCTTGTGATAGGGGCCATGCAAATTTTTGTTTTTTCCAATATTCATTTTTTAATTTTTTCTTTTGCTAGGAGCTAAATTAATTAGTGATGGAGGGTAAAATGCAGGAACTGGTAAAGGATCCTTCAGTGGTAGAGATTAAGAAGCTCACCAAATCTAATTTAGTATTGTTAGATAAGGAATTTGGCCTCGAAATAAACGACACTGATAAAAAGTGGACCTTGGTGAATGAAATTTTACAGCATTGTATAGACCAAGAACTATTGCCAAGTGATACAATTTTATGCGAGCCCAGTCCAGCAGAAAGTGTAGCTAGTAGAAATATGGAGTTAGAATTGCAACTAGCCCAGTTAAGACTGGCAGAGCAAAAGGCTAGAGTAGCCGAGCAATAGGCTAAATTATTAGAACAAAATGCTAAGGTAGAAGAGCAAAGGCTCAAAAATGAGGCGGCAAGAATTAGAGTAGATACTGCTGTACCACCACCTGCCGGGGACTCAAACCCCAGGCATTCTGATAAAAAGCATAACTAGCCTAAATTTTCAGAGTCAGACCCTGAAAGATTTTTCAACCATTTTCAGAGACTGGCCAAAGGAAGAGTGGGTGAAAATTTTACAGGGGCGGCTTAGGGGTAAAGCCCAAGATATTTTTATAAACATGCCTGACGACGAGTGTTTTGAATATAGTAAAGTCAGGGAACGAATTTTGAGGGCATATGAAATTACACCTGAAGCTCACCGCAAAGCTTATCGCAACCTTAGGTCTACTCACACCAACCTTTCACTAAATTTGCTAATGACCAATTAGATTGTTTGAAAAATGGATTCACTCTGCTAAAGCCGAAACATACGAGGCACTTAAAAATTTAGTTTTAGTGGAGAATTTTATACATAATATGCCAGAGAATGTTGCACGTTACATTAGAGGAAGGATAGAGGTAGATTCTAATATTGTGGATTTGGCCAAGATGGCAGAAAACTACCAGTTGGCGGGCAAAAGGCCCAATAAAAATAATTCTATCCCACAGAGTAACAAAACTTATACCCACAGCTAGTCCAGACCAGCTCATTCTAATCCTATAACTAATGCACCTTCTGTTTCAGACATAACTAACCCTGCTAAATTGTCTAGCCCCACGGCACCTAAGGGTGAACCAAAGGGCAATCCTGTTAGTAATGTCTCTCCTCCCCGACGTGTCTGTGGTCACTGTAAACGTGCAAACCACATTACTAGTCGTTGTTGGCAACTGTACCCAGAAAAAAGACCCAATGCTCCTGTTGTGACACAGGGCTTGGGGCCTTCTGAAGGGTTAGGGAGTAAGACCTCCAACCCACAGTGGTTGGACATGCTTACCCCATTCTTATCGAAAAGGAGACTACTTTTGTCTGAGGGTTCTTCCTGGAAGGACGTGGTGATCTTCCGAGACACCGGTGCCATTCAGACTTTAATTTTAGAGTGTGCATTGCATGGTGCCAACACTCTCGACACTGGAGAGGTAGCACTGGTTGAGGGTGTCACTAGTGATACTCGAGCAATACCTCTCCATAAGGTTACCCTGGAATCTGATTTCCACAGGGGTGTTTGTACAGTCGGAGTCACTTCGTGCCTACCTTTCCCTAATGTTGATGTAATATTGGGTAATGATTTAGCAGGGAATAATGTAGGGGACTCCAGACTGCCTATTATGTTGCCTACCCCTAAGATTTCCCTGGATCTACCCGCCGCAGAGGATAATGTTGTGTACCTTGCGTGCGCGGTGACCAGGTCTATGGGACTTAAATGTAAGGGCAGCCCTGTGCTTGCCAAGGTGGTAAATCCCGAGGACACGAGGAACTTTCCGAGTGGTGAAAGCCAGGTGGATCTTGAGGACACATTCATGGCCCGACTCGATGACGTGGCTGAGGACACTGCGGAGAGCCTATCATCGCCTCCTATCGAGAGTAGTGAGGAGGTGGAGGAAAACACTGCTGAGCCTCGGCCAATGGCATCTGACCAAGGCCTGGAGGCCTCCTTGAGTGAGTTACAGAAAGCTGACCCTAGTCTTGCGGAATGCCACGAAGTAGCCCTCTCTAAGGAAGAAATTGTAGACGCAGCAACTGGGTACTACTACAATGCTCAGATTTCGATGAGAAAATGGAGACCACAGAGTGCTCCCTTGTCAAATGAGTGGAAGGTAGTCCACCAGCTTATGTTGCCGACCTGCTATAGAGAGAGTTTTGACAGCTGCTCATGATGATCCTATGGGGGGACACCAAGGTGTTAATATTACATATCACAAAATTTTCAAATATTTTTTTGGCCCAAGCTGAAAAGCGATGTGGCGAAATTTTGTAATTCATGTATTGCTTGTCAGCTTGTTGGGAAACCAAACCAGACTCCACCTAAAGCCCCTCTAAGACCTATTGTCGTGCCGGAGGAACCATTTTCTCATGTGGTAATGTACTGTGTTGGTCCATTACCTAGAACTAATTCTGGTAATATTTACCTAATCACGATGATGTGTATCACGACCCGTTACCCAGAGGCTTTTGCTGTAAGGAACATCCGAGCAAAGACTGTTGTTGCTCGTATGTTGCAATTTTTTTCCACTTTTGGCCTGCCTTCGGTCGTGCAAACTGACAATGGTACTAATTTTAAGTCTTATATTTTTTAACAATTCTGTAAGGACCATGGAATAACTCATAAGGTTTCCAGCCCATACCATCCACAGAGTCAGGGGGTAATTGAGCGGTTCCACCTAACTCTGAAGCAGATGCTGAAGACATCGTGCGAGAGTTCCCACAGCTTCTGGGATGAGTATCTGCCTTATGTTTTGTTTGCTGCTCGAGAGGGGTTGCAAAGTTCACTGGGTTGTTCTTTTGAGTTAGTCTTTGTCCATAAAGTTCGTGGACCCTTGCAAATGTTACAGGAGAATCTGTTAGGGAACGTAACGTTGACCGAAGGTTCGTCTTTTTTTGTGGAACACCACCAGAGACTCAGCAACCGCAAGGCGGCTGCACTAAAGTATCTTGGGAAGGCCCAAGAAAATATGAAAGAGCGACACGATGCTAAGGCTAAGTTACGGGTCTTTCAGCCTGGTGACCCTGTCCTGGTATTAAAGCCTCGACTAGGGAACACTATGTCCCACAAGTACGAAGGCCACTATATTGTGACAGAAAAGGCTGGGGACCTCACGTACAAAGTGAGGCACTCTGACAAGCGTAACCAGGTGATGCTCGAACACTTGAACCGGTTGAAGAAGTTCCAGGGCCCCAGGCCCATTGCACTAACCAATGTTTCCATTTCCAGTGAGGGAGGGGATGATTGTTCTGGGGACCCAACTAATCTCATTCTCAATAATTCTAGTTCTGTGAATTTTGTGGAGGAGGGACTGTCCCTATGCAGATGGCCCAACGTAAAGAGGTGCAGTCATTGCTTGTCGAATTCTCCAGTCTGTTCGGGGAGGTCCCGACCCAGACTGATGCCATCTACCATGGTGTCAAGTTGACGGACTACACCCCCATTCGCCTTCAACCCTATCGGATGAGTTCGGAAAAGAAGGCAACCCGTTCTCACACAAGACAGCACATATATGACTTAATGCTTAAAGTCAATATGTTGAATGTGATTTAATACATATGTGATATATTTCCAGTTACCTTTTTTACCAAGGCCCAAACTCTTGCTCACGTACCAATTTACGTCTCACAGTACCCGTCCATCAACGTAGATAGCAGAATAGTCGTGATTGGTTCAATTATAATGAAAATTGTAGTTATTCAGGTCCGACACGGGTTGTGAAATTTACCTTCTATTGTCCATGCTCTTATAATATTACAGATCAGCTACATTCTATTGAAGGCTCGTAGTTTTGTTTTGAGAAATATTAATTGTTCTTAGTAAATTATAATAAGCACTATAAATTATTACATAGAATAACAGTGCTTCACCAATCAATATTATATACCATAGTTTGTGCTTAAAAAATCTTTAAAGAATGTTTTGTAGCAACGCTAACAGGAAACGATGTTATGTTGGAATGTTTATGGGGTAAACTACTGCAAACAGGATGGTGTGGTGTCTACTATACCAACTATAGGATGGGTATAGGGTCCACTACCACCTGTTAGGTGGGTAAGGCGTTAAATACCACCCACAGGATGGGTATGGGGGGGTCACATCCACCCACAGGATGGGTATGGGGATCACTTCCACCCACAGGAAGGGTATGGGGTCCAATACCATCCACTGGATGTGTATGGCGTCCACTACCACCGACAGGATGGGTATGGGGCCCACAACCATCCATGGATGGGTATGGGGTCCAATACCACCCACAGGATGAGTATGGCATCCACTATCACCCACAGGATGGGTATGAGGCTCCAACCACCCACAGAATAAGTATGGGATCCAATAACACCCACTGGATGTGTATGGCGTCCATTGCCGCCCACAGGATGAGTAAAGGGTCCAGTATCGCCCTCAGGATTAGTATATAGGGTCCACTGCCGCCCACAGGGTTGGTAGGGGGTCAACTGCCGCCCAGAGGGTCGGTAGGGGGATCACTACCGCCCACAGGGTCGGTATGAGGTCCACTGCCACCCACAGGGTCGGTATGGGGTCCACTGCCACCCACAGGGTCGGTATGGAGTCCACTGCCACCCACAGGGTCGGTATGGGGTCCACTGCCACCCACAGGGTCGGTATGGGGTCCACCGCCACCCACAGGGTCGGTATGGAGTCCACTGCCACCCACAGGGTCGGTATGGGGTCCACTACCGCCCACAGGGTCGGTAGGGCGTCCACTACCGCCCACAGGGTCGGTAGGGGTCCACAACCGCCCTCAGGGTTGGTAGAGGGGTCCACTGCCGCCCACAGGGTCGGCAAGGGGTCCACTACCGCCCACAGGGTCGCTATGAAGTCAACTACCGCCAATAGTGTTTGTATAGTGTCCATTACCGCCCATAGTGTTATTATGGGGTCCACTCCCCCTCATAGTGTCGGTATGGGGGTCCATTACTACAAACAGGGTGTGTCTGGGGTCTATTTTTTCTGTATAGCAGAGGTGGCAATACTGCTTTTCCAATCTCATTTGTTGTTCAATGTAAAATATTTGTTGCTCGATTTGCAACAATTTGTATATATATGTATATAGTATAGTGCCTTTGCCATAATGTACCAATGTGTGTATTTTCATAAACCATTTTAAATTCTTGAAAAATATATAACTACATAGTGAATGCGAGTCAATGTATATTTATTTATTTATTTATTTATTTATTTATTTATTTATTTATTTATTTATTTATTTATTTATATACAAGAAGGTACATTGGGTTAGAGAGAATACATAGCATAATATTTGCAATCTTGTAAAACCACTATTACACGCAGCGTTTCGGGCAGGTCCTAAATCTAACAGATAATTTTAAGTAGGCAAATTCTAGCAGAATTAATAAAATGAAAACAGATACATTGCAAGAAAAAAAAACGAGATGAGAGAGAATAGAAAGTATATTAAAGCACATTGGATTATTAAAGCTCTGGTTGATTACATTGACAACTTGATTGGTAATTTAAACAATATTAACAGACACCGTACAGCAGATTGATAGCACATATAAGAAGACAGCAATGATCACAATGGTAAAGATGTTCGGACTGGGTACATAAAGATAGGGAGATTGGGTAGCAATAGATACAGTGCAATTTTAAAGCAACACGGTAAAAAAACTATGCCGATGAGATTAGGTACTTTTTAGTTTTGTTTTTGAATGACGCAAAAGTTGGACAGCTTTTCAATTCATTAGGGAGTGAGTTCTATAGACTGGGTCCGTTTATTTGCATAGAGTGTTAACACAGATTATGTTTGACTCTGGGGATGTCAAAGAGATATTTATTTCTGGTGTGGTGATAATGGGTCCTATTACATCTGTCCAGGGAAAGTTTCAGAGCAGGATTTGCGTTTAAGAACAGGGTTTTGTAAACGTAATTGACACAAGAAAATTTGTGGAGTGAGATTATGTTTAGCATGTTAAGGGAGTTAAACAAGGGGGTTGAGTTTTGTCTGAAAACAGAATTTGTTATTATTCTGATAGAAGATTTTTGCTGGGTGATAATGGACTTGAGGTGGTTTACAGTGGTTGAACCCCATGCACAGATACCATAATTAAGATAGGGATAGATTAGTGCACAATATAGAGAGATGAGAGCAGAGTTAGGTACATAATATCTGATTTTGGAGAGTAACCCAACTGTTTTAGAGACTTTCTTAGTTATGTGTTGTATGTGGGTGCTGAAGTTGAGTCTCTTGTCTAGGAATAGGCCAAGAAACTTTCCATCATTTTTATTGCTAATGTTTACATTATCTATATGAAGCTGAATTGCATTTGTAGATTTGCTTCCAAATAAAATGTAGTAGGTCTTTTTTATGTTAAGTGTTAGTTTATTGGTTGACATCCATAAGTGGACTTTTTTTAGTTCATTATTAACATCATTTAGTGTATGTGGGTTGGGGTTAGAGTAGATGAGGGTAGTGTCATTGTTCCGAACCATAATGGAAACAGGCCCAACTATGGGATGGGTTAACCAGAGTATCGCGTTTCCAAAAGGGTCGCCCATGTTGGAAAAGACGAACGCCGAAAGAATATTGTTGAAAACATCTTGATGACTTATTAAACCAAAATTATTTATTAGTCAGAAGAAAGACAAAAACGCGATCTATATGTAAAACCTCTACCAGACAAATATTTTAAGTCAAACCGAAGATATTTGTAGTTTTATAAAAGGGGTAATTTTCATCGCTCGTCGAGTTCGAAAACCGCAGCATTCATCTCAGAACCATGCCTACTTCAAGCAGATTCCTTAATAAACGTAAGAGTTTTATATGTCAAAAGAAAGATATAAATATAAGCTTCATTCTAAATACCTTACCATGGGCATATTTAAATTTAAAGCGAAGATAAGTGTACTCTTTTAATAGCCGAGCTTCGACCCCGGACAGATTGATCGACCGAGCAACTCTCTCTCAGAACAATGTTTATTTCACCTGAATTCGTAAATAAACATATATGTTTTATATGTCTCAAGAAAGGCAGACATATAAGCTTCACTTTAAACACTTTACCATAGACATATTTAAAGTTCTAATGAAGATACATGTATTTTAAAAATTACGGAGCTCCCACCCCGTACAGACTGAACGACAGAGCAACTCTCTCTCAGATCAATGTTTATTTCACGTAAATTCGCTAATAAACATAAATGTTTTATATGTCTTAAGCAAGATAGAAATAAGAGCTTCATTTTAAGTACATTACAATATACATATTTATAGCTCAAGTGAAGATACATATGTTTTTATAGTAGCGCTCAGTAGCTTGTCGGGCATGGAGTGCAGACGCCTACGCACTTGCCGATATATTGTATAATTAACAAAGATACGCTAATAATGCAAAAAATCTTATATGCCTCCAGAAAGACCGAGATATGAACATTATTATGATTGCACCAAATGAAATATATCATGTTCGAGAACAAAGATATATCAATTTTAAATTAAGTTTCGACTCTTGCTCGGGCGAGAGAGATGGGGCGACTCTCGCCCCATCTATTGGAGATTCTGTCCACTAAAGACCCAAAGCTACTCAAACCCTCCTAGCATTATTTAAGTAATGAAGTAATATGGTATATTTACTCACTATAATGTGAGTGCTGAATGCAGAACATGAGAAAACATATATTTACTAAAACTAATATAATTTCATTATGAAATAAGTAAATAAGTAGCATCAAAGGAAGTCGACGGTCCAAGCGTCAATGTTGTGGAGCGACTTATCCAAGATATATCGTTGTTTGGAAAGTGTTTGTTGGCATATCCAGTTGTCGCAGTTCTCTGCACAAATTTAAATTATAATGTTAACAAGTAGAATACGTACTTTTAATAAAATCTAACATAACTAGCCAGAAAACATTTAACATTTATTAAAAAATATATGTTTGGAAGTTAAATCGACTTCATAGGACAATAGTTTTGTTACATATACTCGTTATTCGTTGACATGCGTTCGCTACTTAAACTACCATGTACTGTACTTATGTAAAATCTCCCATGTCTCTTCGCTCATCTCACCGAACCCTACAGGCTCTGTGATATATTGCTTATTTAATTGAGATTCACAAATAAAGCTTGTAATTGTATATGTTATCAAAAAGGCAGAGCTTAGTTTAGTTCATTTATTATGCACCCCATACCCATCCTATGGGCGATAGTGGAGTGTTACAGAGGCACATAATGTGCTCAGGGACTGAGCCCCACAATTCATATAGCCAAGCAAGATATAATCTTGATAAGCTAGTTACAAAAGTCAATGCACATTGTCACATCAACAATGGGCTTGAGACCGACCACAAGTACAGTTTATAATTTAAGCAACTGACATATATGGAGGGCTAGTGTCACAATTGACATGTTTATCCTACACATAACCCCCTCTCCCCCATCCAATGGGCAGCGGTGTATAGGTTAGAATCAAGTCGTTTTTTGCGTTTTATTCAAAGATTAGATCTTATTGGGTGAGGAAAGATATTCATATTTTAAAGAAGGCTTCTTGGCTGATGCTCTCCAATGACGGAAAATATACAACCTTTTGAAAATCAGTGTTAGTTGATCTAGATATTGTAATTAACGAAAGTATTTATGTCATCAGAAAGGTAGAAATATAGGCTACATTTAAAATCCTTTGTCATAAATATAACTGAAGTGAAAACGAAGATATATGTGTTTTGATAGTTACTTGATGGCTAGCTCTGAGAGTGTGAAGCCCTGCACACCATCCAATAAACTGTATAATTAGTTTCCATATATTTTAATTAATCTTAAAAATCTATATGTCAGAAGAAAAGAAGATGTAGCTGTTAATGTGACAACATTTAAAAATATATATCTCTTGTGACGATAATCTCTTTCAAGAGAGATTGAGCCTGCTCTTCCCTCCAAACTACGTCTCAGAAACAACTAATATAGAAGATATATCCAACAATTACAACAACAAGTTTTGCCCCAGAGCAAAACGTATCCAACACCGGGACACCTGCTCCACCTCCGCCACTCAAACCGGCAAACTGCTTGTCGCTGATTGGCTGGCGCCCGTCGCACCTGCTCCTCCACCCGCCACACGAGCTGATGTCTGAGCCACCACGACCTGAGGAGGGCAGAATATCTAGTGCTTTCCACAAGTTAACACGTCTCATTGGTAGACTAAGCCTTGGCTTACGTGTACTAAGGGAGGTGGCAGCTTGAAGCCAATATTCCTGCACTAATATAATTTTCTTTGATATTACTCACTTGTATTAATGTAACTTTTCATTTGCCGGTGATTATTCTTATTATTTTGTTTGATTGATTTACCTGTTACAAATTTTATGTCCAATTTTATTCATGTTTTGCTTTTCTAACGTAATTAAAATTTCATTGTTAAATTTACTTGTGTTTTGTGTGTCTTCCCATTGCCTTACCACAGACGAAAGTTCCAGCTTTTTTCTTTTTTTTCTTTTGTGTGACGAGGCCATACCCCTAGCTTTTGAAACAGCCGAACACCAACGCGTTACCGTCACACTCTTAAGTTAAATAAATAATACCACCTTATCGCCGGTGTCCGGACACATGAAAATTACTTAGGTATCAGTATCCAGCCAGGCGGGGATCACAGGCTGCACAATACTGATAAATTATGTAATGCACTACTTGTGGTCGATCTCGAACCCATTTAAGATGTGACGACTTATAGTGAATTTTGTAACTAGCTCATCAAGATTGTAACTTGCTTAGCTAAATGAATTGTGGGGTTCGGTCCATTCATTTTCTTTCTTTATTATGCACCCCATAATACCCATCCCGTGGGCGGTGGTGTAAAGGATTACAGAGGCACACAATCGGTTCAGGAACTGAACCCTCTAGTTCGTTTAGCTAAGCAAATAACAATCTTTTGACGCTAGTTACAAAATTATTAATGTACACATACTTATGCATACATGTACATATACATACGTATACATATATACGTACACATTCATATTTAATCACCCACACAAATACACACATCAGTAATCTTTTGTGTCACAAGTAATTCAACAAGAGGCTCACAACAGTCACTATACAAGGCACTTTACATCTATGAGGAGTCGCACAGTTACTAGTCTTGCTCCACACCCACCCAACTGGGCGGCTGCTTTACAGTCATGTGCTCCACACCCACCCAACTGGGCGGCAGCTTTATAGTCATGTGCTCCACACCCACCCAACTGGCCGGCAGCTTTACAGTCATGTGCTCCACACCCACCCAACTGGGCGGCAGCTTTACAGTCATTACCTACAGTAAGCAAATTTTGTAAACTTCGCTAAGATTTCGGGCAGCACATCATTATGAATGAAGTACTTACACATTTCATGGACACTATTGATGTTATGTTTAAATTCCGCGATTTTTTCACATCCCATTATATAATGTCGCAAAGTATGCGAATAGTTCTGCTGACAGAGCTTGCATTTAGTCAAATCTACATCATCAGATGTTACATACTCCCAGAGGTACTTGTAGCCGAGCCTAAACCTAGCAGTGGTAACATCTAGAAGTCTGCTAACATTATTGGATGACCCATAGACGAGCGATTCATCAAAGTTTATACAATATTGTGAAATTGAGAGTCAGTGTAGTAACATAAATTGGTAAATCATAAATATTGTAAGTTAAGAATCTGATGCATGTGTGTGTGTGTGTGTGTTGGGGGGGGGAAGGGTTATACCCTTGGTAAGCGAGAGGTGAAAGTAACCTTAGACGTTCTGCGGTCAATGTGTGTGAGGGGGGGGGGAGGAAGGGAGGGGGGGGGGAGTCAAATCCACCCTCCAACATCTGGGTATAGTACCAGCAGCCTCCACAACACTCCATCACCCTCCAGCTGATGCTTGTAGATGCCTCATCTAACCTCACTTATGTCACACATTAACCTACAGTTCCTGTGATATTTAAACTCCTCATCACAGTGGCGTCTCACCAATATAAACTGTATTGGATTTTGTCCCGAAATAGCTATATGCTGACTGGACGTGTATGTATGTATGTATGTATGTATGTATGTATGTATGTATGTATGTATGTATGTATGTATGTATGTATGTATGTATGTATGTATGCATGTATGCATGTATGCATGTATGTATGTATGTATGTATGTATGTATGTATGTATATATGTATGTATGTATGTATGTATGTATGTATGTATGTATGTATGTATGTATGTATGTATGTATGCATGTATGTATGCGTGTATGTATGAATGTATGTATGTATGTATGTATGTACGCATGCATGTATGGATGTATGTATGTACGCATGCATGTATGTATGTATGTATGAATGTATGTATGTATGTATGTATGTATGTATGTATGTATGTATGTATGTATGTATGTACGCATGTATGTATGTATGTACGCATGCATGTATGTATGTATGTATGTATGTATGTATGTATGTATGTATGTATGTATAAGTGTATGTATGTCTGTATGTATGTATGTATGTATGTATGTATGTATGTATGTATGTATGTATGTATTCCCAATCACGTTAAAGACTCCCCCTCTATCATCCAATTAAAGAGAAAAACAACTATGTACTAAATAATCAACTCCTTGTAACTTTAATTATGCTGACCTTCCTATCTGTATTCAGACTGTGTCTACCATCATTATAGGTGATTATAACGCTAGACATAGGAATATTGGTAATTCGCAGTTCAATAATCGTAACGGCAACCAACTGGTGTCACTATTAGGTAATCACGATGATGTACAGATTGTGGGTGACCTTGAACCGACGAATATCTACGGGGGTATTTTTGATTTATGTCTCGGTTCCAACGTCTCCCACACCGTGTGTGCCTCGTCAATAGTGCCAGATATGGCGTCTGATCATCTGACCACATTAGCCACTGTAAGCATTGGCAGCTCTATCCTCCCCGGTGGAGTGTTCAAGCGGAAGAGGCTGGCTGTGCCCATCGATCAAAGAAACAATCTTGTTGCTCATGTGTCAGATTGGTGCAGTTCATCTGAGCCTTCATCAGTTGAAGATTTTAACAATGAGCTCACAGATACTATCTAGCAGTTTTTAGAATCACTTGATCCATCGTCCAGGCCACGTTACTCAAATTACACTGGTCATAACACTTATGCTTATTATAATGATTCTAAATTGCATGCACTAAAACGCACTGCCAGAATAATTGGACTAGCTTGTAGAAGGACCCGCACTGCTGAAATGCTTTGGCTCTTTCAAGCGGCTCTGGCTAAGGCCAGGGAACGTATGGTGGAGCTGAGGTTGACAGACTGGGAAAGTTTTGTCCGTCGTCTCAATTCTCACACGCCACTAAGTCGGGCATGGAAAGATATCAATAAGGTCAAAGGGAAAAATGCTGCTGAGATCTCGTACCCTAATCCTCTGCACAGAGCAAATGAGCTTGTTGATGTTTGGGCCACGACTTTCAGCTTTGACAGTCTTCTTCTACCCTCACAGAATGATTTAAATAATAGATATACTGATAGGGCAAGGCTCCTTGACTTCATGCTTCATTAAGAGGATGACTGTGACATGCTTTTTACTGAATACGAACTAGACTCTGCTCTACATAAAGGCAAAGCTACATCACCCGGGGAGGATGGAGTTACTTACGGCATACTGCATATGCTTCTGCTAGTTCCAGGGAATCCCTTGCTTGAATTGTATAATATGAGCTATGTAACTGGGGAGCTTCCTAAGTCATGGACCAACAGTGTTATTATTCCCATTCCTAAACCTCACCAGCCGAGTGCTTTTCGCCCAATCTCCCTCACTAGTTGTCTCTATAAGTGTCTTGAGAGGATGGTTCTCAACCGTCTCCTTTACAAAATTAATAATATGTTGTCTCCCCAGATATATGGCTTTATGCATGGAAAGAGTGTACATCACTGTATTACCACATTCCTCACCCTGCATACTGATAGGTCATATACCACTTTCCTAGATCTTAAGTCAGCCTTTGACATTGCTAACCCACACGTCATTCTGAGAGAACTTGCTAAAATGAATATTGGAGAATGGCTTCTACGGTGGATAAGAGGCTATCTATCCAACAGAAAGTCATCTGTACTGTTCCAAGGGCATAGGCGTGTAACGAGAGATTTGGAACTTGGCACTCCACAGGGAGGTGTCCTCGGTCGTACTCTGTTCAATGTGTTAATCAATGCACTTTTGAACTTAGTAACTAGAAGGTCCAGCGAACACATCATTAGCTATGTGGATGATATACTGATCCACACCAATGGGTATACCAACATCCAAAATATTCTGAACTCTGTATTGTACACATGTCAGGAACTATGCTTAGTCATCTCAGGAGAGAAAACAAAGATCCTGAACCGACACCCACCCAGACGGGGTGGGGCCGTTCGCAAAATGCAGTTGGATGATGACTCTTTGCTCGACTATGTTACCAGATACAAATACCTTGGTCTTGAGGTTCTACTGTACCGCAATGTTTTAGCCAGACTGGGTCGCCAATGTAGAGAGAGGCTCCGTGCTCTTAAGGCTGTGGCAGGCTGTGGCAGGCAAACACAACTGTACCGTACAGTGTTATATATTTATTTCAGTTTGAACAATTTTTAACATTAAAGGATAAATTCATTAATTGGTTGAAATTGGTTTTAACATTCGAAATCTAATTTGTTGATGTTAAATAATATAAGGTTCAAATTTATTAAGATACATACTTTAAAAACTATTTCTATTTGATACCAACAGTATCACGTTAAGTGAAGCGTCTCGCCTTGCTAACCCAAGTATAAAATATATAAAGAAGCGGTGCAACTGTACTGGTATCTGCAGTACAAATATATGTCCCTATTTAAAGAAAAAATAAACTGCACCATTCACTGCCACTCCTCACACCAATGCAACAATAAGGAGAGTGATAACAGTGCTTCACATTCGACAATGTTAAATGTTTTAACAGATAACGAGATAATGAACATTGGAACAAATGTACAGCTCTCTGACCTTCACATAAAATCTGCATGTGACCTCATCAAACAAACTGTGCCAAGCGTAGAAGGCCTTCATGACCCAGCGTTGTAGCGGGACCTCTCCTGGCCAGTTACAATTGGTGAATTTATTCAAATTATTCAAATTGATGGTTGTCACTGGGTCACCAACCATCAACGTTTCCAACATTGGAGTAACTGGACAAATTAACATATACGACACCAGGCATAAATTACCATCCAAATCTACTGCAGTTATCTTGTGTGCTCTTGCTAATTGCCAGGATGATAAGCTGATATGCAATATAATGAATGTCAGCAGACACAGGGACTCAAGTATGAGTGGGGTATATGCTGTGGCGTTTGCTGCATCACTTGCAAGTGGTGTAGATCCGGTGAACCTCGTATGATGTGCAGAATATGAGACAACATCTTCAAGAGAACTGAACTTCAAGAGGAAAGTATCTCATCTCATTCCCTGGAGCTCAGATACTGAGAAGAAAACGAATCATCCGGTCATGCTCGATGGAAGTGTACTGCATTTGCAGAAAGCCAAATGATTTGAAGCTGATGGTATGCTGTGACCGTTGCAATATTTGGCACCATGGATCATGTGTAGGTGTTACAGAAT